>NW_014332897.1:130558-139764 GCF_000341935.2 Cephus cinctus | reverse complement strand
GAGTTGGGCCTGTTCCCCCCCAACTCCCAGTTTATACCGGCTCGTCAGTTCCCGGTGGAAAAAGAATTGGCTGGCGCCCGCCTGGCCTGCGGATTCAGGACCGACGGGTGGGCGGCCGAAGGTAACGTAGGTTGGTTCTCGAAGATAATTCGTTCTCGTATGCTTTGCTATCGGTGTCGGGTCATAAGTTAAAGAATTACGTTACAAAATATACTACATATCTTCGTGAAAACACCTTATTTCATTGTCGTGGGAGGTGCAAGACGTAAAAGATAAAGTTTATGTGAAGATTAAAAAAGAGCAAACAAAAGATATCGGCTCCGGCGAAGGTCTATAAATATGCTAAAATATCTAAGGCAATCTTTCCAGTCATTTCAGTACGTTCTGTTTCAATTGTCTCCTAGCGCAATTATTTAGCAATTTTACTCTGTAAGATGCACTGTTACGTAGCAAATTTTCGAAAGTGGAGAAAGGTGCGTCAGGTCTTTAGTTGTACAGTTTAAATTTTGTCTTGGCAAGCTCATCCAGGCTGTCTCTATTCGACAGGGAAGCACGGACAAGGATCGCTGTCGCAGGCAAATGAGTCACGAGGAGACACGATGGCAGAACGAACTGAAAGACTTGATCTGGCTGGAGCTTCAGGCTCATCACGCAGAACGCACCCCTCTTGCGCAGGACGAGTACTTGTGCAAGCAGCGGGAAGCAGTCGGTGCATTGCTCACTGAAATTATCGAATATAGGTAATGCCATTGGAAATAATTGTTATTAAAATTTTAGAAAACAACAATTTACGTCCATGCTTTCTCTTAAAGGTTTGATCCAGTCGCCAATGTTTCCGACAATAGTTCCTTGGGTTCCACTCTTTCCAATGACAGCGGTATCGACGGCGTCACTTCCACTGCATCTAGTCCTAACATTGAATTAGGAGTTTGTCCAGGATGTCTTTCGATGTTCTGTCGAGCCTGTATCCGAAGCCAATCGGAGGCCCTGAAACAAGTAGAAGGTCTTCTCGGTAGACTGGAGACTGCAGAAGGTCTCTACCCGTCATCGCAGGCCTTCGCCGCGAATTATCCTCTCTACAAGAGTCCCGAGTTCACTGATAGGGTCAAGGCCATGTGTCTTTGGTACAACATGACCAAACATCATCGATTGAAGCTTCTGATCCTCGGGAAGCTCCTAATGTTCGCTCATGCCAAAATGAGACAGGACGATAGCGTCGATTCTGGAATAAGGTAGATCTCGAAATATGGTAAGCTAAAGATCGAAGTGATACGGAGAGGTTAGGGTGCTCTTTCAGTTCCCGATCATCGGACACTACTGACTCGATCGAACACCGACAGAATGTCGTCCGTTTCGATATCTCACAACCTGAGGATAACGCTAGTCCATCCGACAGTAACAATAGCAATGCTTCCTCCTTCGGTGGTGTTTCCTTTGCACAGTCCTGGTCGCCCACAACGGACTCTTTATTTACATGTAACGAGGCTGACAGACTAGATAGACTTGATTTTTATATCTTGGAATTCGACAGACAAGCATACAGGTGAGTGATGCGAGACTGAGAAATGAAAATTTGCAAAAATAACTAATGAAAATATTCTTGGTATATCAGGAAGTATATAGAGGATGTCTTGAAGACAAGGGGTCTGAGAAAAAGTCTGAACTTTCTGGAAATATTACACACGGCCGTTCTGAGAAAAGCCAGATTGGCCCTGGAAAAGTATGACGGGAAAGATGGCGACAGTAGCGCCGGTGAAGAGTACGAAGGTGATCGAGAACTCAGGCGCTACGGGGTCTGGAGCAAAGAGGCTAAAGAATTGAATCTTCCTTCGTATAGGTAAGAAGTGGGATTGTCTGGAACTTAAAGGCAGAAGGTAGACGTTTTTCTTTTTTAATTTCAGGGCAGCTTTTGTGTTTCTTACTCGGGTGCCGCTTGACCTGGTTCACGAGTTCCTGCGCATGCGACTAGAGCAAAAACCAGAACAGCCTAGCGCACTTTCCGTTAGACAATTGATGCGCGAATTACGCGAAGGTCTTAGAATCGCCTGTATTCATCGTGACAGATTCGAAGCGCATTCGAAAGCCGCAGTTGCCAGCGACAAAGTAGCCTGCGAATCGTTGTTTGATCAACACATTTCTGAATTCGATGAAAACCTTAAGGCTGTTTTCGAGCTGTACCTCAACTATTTAAAGCAGTGGGTCGATATGGTCCAGCATGATAGTTTTCATAAGAATCTGATCGAGGATGAATGGTCTTTTGTCAAATCCATTGCCGGAGATATTAAGGATGGATACGGAGTAGCAACGATCAAATTTTGGTAAATAAAAAATTCTTATGATTTCTGAATAATTTGTTGAAAAATCTTCGAAATTTATTAATTTCCATATGGCTCTTTTTTTTGGGTACTGCAGTGAAATCGCATGTACGATGCTTTATCAAGTCAAGGAATTCCTGATAAATCGTCCTAACGAAATAGAAAGCTCCTTTAAAGAGGGCGAGCACGAGGATGAAATCTCAACCAAGTAAGGATTAATCGAATTTCCGTAGATTGACATATTCACATTGGATCATTTGTACACGATGACGTTAGGTTGACCATGATGTCCGTGGGTCGTGAATTGCAAGGGATGTTCGTTGAGGCTCGCGAGAGGATAGTAAAGAGCGTTGCCTTTGCAAGATGTTTAAGAAGAGATATAGAGAAGATGCCAAAGAGTTTTGGAGACTTTACGACATCCATACTGGAGCTGAAGGTTCTTTAGACATATTCGAAATATCGACTGTTTCATTTCTGGGAACGATCCGGTTAATCCGGGGGAAATTTCACTAGGGAGCAGTCTTGGATCTGAGAAATGAGATAACTAAGGTAATCGAGGACTTCCAAATTTCCGCGGATCGTATCAAGGAACCACTTATGGAGATTGAGCGTATCTCAATTAACACCCGAACACGTGAGATCCTTCATCAGGCGTATAAAATGGGCTTCGACTATCACAAGGAGCTTTGCAAACTCTTCTTACCGGAAGAGAGAGTTGTCTTGGCGCGCAGTTTGGTAAGTTTCGCCTTCCTCTGGATGGACTTTGTGAGGACCAGATGCGAGCGTGGCCGAGGACTCAGGCCACGATGGGCTAATCAGGGTCTGGAATACCTAATGACGGTTTGCGAACCGCTCAACACAAAACACCTCACTGATCAGGAGTTTGAGGAACTGAAGACCTGCATGGACAGATGCATATCGCACGTCGTAGGTACAGCTACACCGGCGGCGATTTCAGACGTAGAAGGTAGCCTTCGGAAAGAATCATTCTTTGAGCTTCCTATGAACGAGAAAAAGATGGATAGAAATGATTTTTTTTTCAGGATTGAGAAAACTGCCAAAATCGAGAGCAGCATCTCCTGTACGCGTGAGATCAAGAACACCGAGTCTGAATCTTCATCAGAAATTTAGAGACAGCTTAGAATCCCCAGAAGTCTTTGGCGGAACAAAAAGGAGTCCGACGAGCAGCAGTACAAACATCGTGTGCACTTCGGACGGTAATTTGGCAGTGAGCTTAACAGTTCCCGAACGTGGTTTAACGCGACCCCAGAGAGTCGCCCTGGCTGTGAAGAAACTGGAACGGGAGATCGACGAGAGATTGCGAAGTCGAGAGCTCATCGGACAACTCACGGACAGAAAGGCTGTCGACAGAGTCCGTATTAAGTCTAGACGCGTCACGTTTACTTGGCAGAGAGGAATTAAGATTGGTCAGTAGACAAATTGTGTTAGCTGAAAATATTTTTTTGTAATTGAATGTTCATGAAATAGGTCAGGGAAGATTCGGTAAGGTTTACACGGTAGTCAACAATAGAACTGGTGAATTATTGGCGATGAAGGAGGTTCAGCTTCAGCCAGGAGATCACAGGGCGATTAAACGAGTAGCCGAGGAGCTGGAGATATTCGAGGGTATCCAACACAAGCATCTAGTGCGCTACTACGGAGTTGAAATTCACAGAGTACGATTCACGCAATGAAATCAGCACTGATAATACAGCATGGATAGAGAGAGTTTATTATTTGGACTTTACAGGAGGAAATGCTGATATTCATGGAATTCTGCGCCGAAGGGACTCTCGAGAGTCTAGTAGCTGGTAGCGGAAACGGACTTCCGGAATCATTAGTTCGAAAATATACACGTCAACTTTTACTGGCTGTCTCAACTTTACACGCCCACGGAATAGTTCATCGAGATATAAAACGTAAGTCCGCCTACCACGTAGATATGTGTATGTGGAGCTACAAAACATTCGCAACTTGTTCTTATATACATAATTTTGTACAGCCGCCAATATATTTCTCACTGACGAAGGCAATTGCTTGAAACTCGGAGACTTCGGTTCAGCAGTACAAATTAAAGCTCACACGACAATGCCAGGTGAACTTCAGGGTTTCGTTGGCACGCAAGGTAAGAGACTTGACGGAATGCGTGTCTTAAAAGTAACAGGTAGCAGACTCTAGCACTCGGTTAAATTACAGCATATATGGCGCCGGAAGTTTTCATGAAGACAGGAAGTGAGGGACACGGAAGAGCTGCTGATATTTGGTCTGTCGGTTGTTGCGTTATTGAAATGGCAAGCGGTAGGAGACCCTGGGCAGAGTACGACTCGAATTATCAAATAATGTTTAAAGTACGTAATTAAAAGTGGGGAATGTAAGCTGTTCACGAATATATCAATGTGTCACATGCATGTGTTTTTTTTTAGGTGGGAATGGGCGAGAGTCCAGCAACACCAAAAAATCTCTCAGCAGAGGGAATAGATTTCATAGATAAATGTTTACAACACCAATCGAGAAGACGAGCAACGGCAAATGCACTGCTTATACACACATTTGCTAAAGCCTATGAAGACGTAAATGCGGATCTGTCGTCGCGTTCGTATAATTCAAAGAATAAGCTGAGTCAAAATGAATAATAGGATGTCTGAGAAAGAGAATGATCAACACGATGATAGAACAAAAAAATTCCAATAAGATATATACATTTTTCCGTATACTTACATATTGTTCGTCTTCGATCGAGAGAACAAGTCTCTTACACCTGCATTTATAATTTCTAACGCATCCGCATTCCTGTAAATACTTATCAGCGAGCGTTAAGTCAAATGACAATATTTATTGTAGACTGCCACAGTATAGTGTCCATTTTTGTGTAGTTCGTACGTGCTTATAGTAATGATTATAATAATTATATCAGGATAGATTTATTCCAGTCATTACCTTTTTTGCAGTTATCCTCATGTTTCTTGATACAATGTGAAAAAACGGTGTTTGCGTGATTTGCATGGAACAAATTGTGCTTGATGCTTTTTATACTTTAGTTAAAACTTAAAAGCGTATGTTGTCTAATTGATTCTGCATCGAATAAGTTTCTACATTTTTTTAGTGTTCTTATTGGGCCCTTTGAATTCTTATAGTCTGACGTAGCTGACACGAATCGTTTCTTGCAATTTACAAATCAGGCGGTTTGAGATCAGGCATGAAATTGTTTTTACCGCAAGACGACCACACTTTGTTTAGCATTTCAGTTTCCTGCTCTTCCAAATATTATTTATTATATATTCTTCAAGCTCTTCTTCAGTTGGAACTAAAGGACTTAAATTCTCTTGCCGATGTTCCAAGGCTCTGAAATACATATGTCTAGTTTAGTTCCTAGTCACTCATGGGAATGTTTAAGTTCCGTGCCTTAATGGAACTTGGCCGATTAAGTTCAGATTGCAACGAGATACATGATGGCAATAAATCGACATATTTTTCAACAAAATTGTTGTTATCCGATTATTTGTTTCGACTAAAAAAAATAGGCAAGGGATCGTCGAACGCGGAGTAGTGATTTTTCATATCATCGCCGTCTCTGTCACATGGAACCTCAATAAAACTAATAAACCGGAAGCTACTCCAGGCAGCCAAGTTTGAATAAACACACAATAATCTTGCAACGAATTTATCTTTATTGTTTCCTTTCATCGCACAGAAAAAAACGTACACTTAGTTACGACGCAGTTACGTGGCTGAGTTTCTTACAGAGGTATGCTTTGTATACTTTCTGTACAAACAGAAAGCCAAACTTTCTTAATAAAAATCATTTATTACTTACGCGACGCCGAACGTTAAGCGCGCGCGAACTCAAAATCCAAGATGGCGACGTTGTCTCTGACCGGGATTGGTTGTTACGTCACGTCTACATTCGGCAGAGAATCAGAAACCGTCATGTAAGAGTTCGGCACCCGCGAAACGTCGCGCAATAAAGACTGAAGTAACTCTAAACAACAACATGTATTCAGTTTGCAAATGGCTGCCGCCTGATATGCGAGTGATATTTCTTAGCCGCAAAAGCGCAATCACAATATTTCGCGATATGTATGAATTTCTCATTAGGATATAATTATACATTTCACCTCGCCGGGAGGTTAGTTCGTTCATCATCACTTAAAGCTAGAATAGGACACTTCCATATATCGTTTTTATGCTTGTGTACGTCTGTACATCTATATATTTATATAATTACTTTCATATATACCTATATAATATATCTGTAACAATAACGAAACACAACGTCGCTCTCTCGTATCTCGCAAGTGAGCATTTAAACGCAGCTAAACGTTAATAAAGTAACTTTGATAAAAGTGTGAACGAGATAATGCACAATGAATAACAACGATCTGGATAGGAATTGTTATCTAAGAAGGATTGCCGAATTATCAAGATTGCTCATGTATGACTGTGGGTAAGTAGACCTCTATGATTTTTTGCGACTATTCACTTTTACAATTTGAATCGTGCTGGCTGCAAGCGCTGTGACTTTAAGCGGGGTGCGCGATTGACTATATTTTGAAGGTTCGTTGAAAAAGGTTGTGAAGTTGGGATGATCAGGGGATTAGAGAAATAGGCGATAGACAGATTAGACAGATAGATGCTAATGTCGCCGATCGGAAACCTTCACTTGGTCCGATTAGTCGACCTACCTAAGAATTGGACAAGAGTTTACTGTGCGGGCGCCAATCCGAAATCGACTGGCTACACTTATAATGCTGCTGCGACAGACGGGAGTCCATGTGATCTGGTAGAATCTATAATTTTTTCATATTTTTCATATTTTTCTTACAACAAGATCGCCATAGCTTCTTCCAGATTGAACGGACTCTCGGGAGACACGGTACAGGCTAAAGTACACGACCACCGATCAAATCTATTATATTGCCTACTACACGCAGCGACTACAATTACTTCGTCGCATCGCTGTGAATATTTCTTAAAGTATGTGTTTTTCTTTAGTGTGTTGAGACGAGTGTCGAGTGTGTACACACCGTTACAAAGTTGATTTCTCACACGTGCGGTGAAAAACGTCACGTTCCGATCAAATGTCTACATTTGCTTCGTGACTGAATGTAAATGTCTCTTCTGTGTAATGTTTAGTGTATACATAAATTCTCTTTATAGCTATTCGATACTAGGATAAATACTTTCATCGATATGGACTTCCGTTTCCTGGCTAACGGACAAGACAGACATCTCTATCTCCCTTGGATGAGTATTCTCGCTTGGGATGTATTATGCATGCATACATATCTTCTGTCTGATCCTACTTGGACGTTCTCTCACTTTCAACAGCACCTGAATTCCCTTTTACTCTGCTACGTTCCTCTGCGCGTTCCTCGTGACCATCACTGTTTCGTATTTTTCAACATAGCCGCCATCGCCTGCATACTGTGCTCGAGCGTTTGCGCGAATCGCATGGCGTTCGTACAGCCGTCGCTGTGAAACGCCGAGACGGAGAATATGAAGCCATTTTTTCGTAGATTGTAAGCGCAGCCATATCCGTCCGGAACGACTGGGCCGTAACCAGCGATTACGTCATTCCTCGTTGTTACCTGAAAGAAAGATTATTCTTTTCTCCCTTTTTTCCTTTTACTCAAGCGCATCGTTCCGCCGAATGATCTTGAAGTCGCGAGGTCATAGTTCATACGGCAAGGAGAAAGGGTTCGCGTACACGCGATAGAATGCACCAGGGGAATTTTCGTTATTTCCCAAGAGCTTCCTGCCATTTCCGTACGGTCTCGAGCCTACGGGAGACTCTCGAAGGATCACGAGGGTGAGGGCGCTGCTACGACTTCCGGCCCGTGCGACCCCAGCGTGGATTGCATCCGGTCCTCGAACGCCGCCGGAAAGTCGAAGCAATTACCTTTGTTGCCAAATTGAAGTGAACTAAACTACTATAAGGGATGAAACCGAATGGCCTCTCCCTTTAATTATCTTCGGTAAACTGACGTGACAAACGTTGACTTTGTCCTAGAGACAGACATCCCCGGCCGTGTATCCTGTCATTGAGCTACTACCACGGACTTCCGCTCACCTGGGAGGTGGACAGGGCGAAGTGATTGACGATTTTATAAGCCTCGTCGGCAAAGATATCCGGGACAGGTTCACCAGCTTCCTTGGCAGCGTAGCGCAGTCCCATCAGATGATTATCGATACCCTGACCCATGATGTTGTCCATCATCTCCTTGGACTGTCGTTCCACAGCCAGATCGAACAGTTCCTTGATCTTCTCCTCCTGCGAAACAGGCAATAGTTCTAACAACCTGCTGGTATCCGCTGCCGAGTGACACAGAGACGATCGATCACCCAAGATAGTCGGTGCTATTATCGAGGGCGTATATAAACATGCAGTGTGCGCAGGGTTGTTTGACGTGACTCTAGACTACTAGCAGCCTAGACCAAGAAAAAAAAAGGGGGAGTGTCCAGGGTTGCAGCTGTGCCACAGTAGTTGCGTGCAGAAAATGAGGGAAGGAACGAGCTGAAACAATAACCTGATAATCGAGAAGGACCTTGCTAGGGTTCTCAGGACTCTCTTGCGTAACGAGGGCTGACGATAAGGTAAGAAAATAAATGGAAAATTCCCATGGTATTTGCCAAGGGCTGCCAGAGAGGATACCATACGCTCTCGAGGATCTCGCAAACACTCGAGGCAAAAGGACTCCCGGCGCTGTGCGTAGCCGCAGGATTAATTGATTGCCCTTTTCGAGGGCCGCCATCCTGGGCATCCTGGGCATCCTGGGGATCCTGGGGATCCTGCCGTTCGGCTGTTCCTGCGTCTACGCAATTTTCCAGCCGCGAGGTCCTTTGCCTTTGAGATCCCCATCAGCCTTTCGGGGGGAGGGGGGGGGGCGGCGG
>NW_014332897.1:125099-130488 GCF_000341935.2 Cephus cinctus | reverse complement strand
GGGGGGGGGGGGGGGGGGCGGCGGCTCTTCTCGTCTTCCTGGATCCTGTCCTGGGGAATCGCTCGAGGCTCCCCAAGAGAGCATCCTCGAGTAGCGAATAAAAAATATCTTTTTCTCAAAAATAAGCAAAGAAATGAAGCACTTAAAAACTTTCTCTCTTTCTCTCTTGTTCGCTACGAAAAAATGGAAAAGATTCAGTTACACTGTAAATGGTGAACTGAACTCTTTTGGAGCCTTCCTCTTGGTCCGCGCTCTGCTGACTCGTCGGCTGAGACTCGGGGTCACCCTGGCACATGGCTTTCACCCAAGCCAGAGCTTCCGGGCTCGCGGCTCTTATACAGTCTACCCGACCCAGGGCGAATCTTCTTATTCCCGCGCTTTCGTACGTCGCCACCAACTGTCCATGCAATCTGATCGTCCGACAAATAATTACCTCTCGAGCAGACCATTCATTTATCCTATATCTATATATATCGACATAGTCGCGCATCTATCGTAACGTGACTCTACACTATGTTGAATTCACCTGAAGTACGTGAGCTGCAGTGCCAGTTGCACGTAGACGTCGGGACTGATGTTGCAGGACTTTACGAACTCTTTGGAGTATTCCTCAAACCATAGAATGCACAGGTCCAGATCCTCCACCAGCCTTCGTAGACGTGACCAATAGAGCATGAGTTATAAGAGTGACGTGTACAACGTACAGTCCCAGAAAGGAAATTGAAATGGCGACTCTGTAGAGACTTACGCGTCGAAGGTTGTCATGGCGTCTCTGATGTCGCTGAGACTCTGTTCGGACAGGTGCCATTCCAATTTCTCCGGTGCCGGCAAGTGCGACGGAATGAGGTTTCCGTCTGGAGGCGGCATCGCGTCCACCTTCTCCGTGAGTTCCTCGAACGCCGTAAAAACGGCTGGTGCTTCGCCAGCCGAATGCTCATAGGTCAGGCCCCACATGCCGTCCTAGTGTCGCCAAGGATATTCAATCAGTGAGAAATGATCTGTCCAAGTGTCTTTAGAGAGATTAGAGAGAGAGAGAGAGAGAGAGAGAGAGAGAGAGCGACGGGGAGGAGATAGGAGGACCAAGGGAATCGGAGGCATTGAGTAAATGAGCAACATCGCCTTCCTTGACACCGATAAAGGCTCGCTTGCATAACGCGCGACGCGCGACGCGCGATGCGTTCTCGCGGAGAAAGTGTCCTGGGAGAATCGGAATGGATCGGAAGGCCAGAAGGTGAAACATGGACAAGTGGACTTTGGCAATGCGCCACGAGCCGACAAGTCGCCGACTCTCGACGAGTCGATCAGCAGCAACTGACCTTGCCCAGGATCGCGTGGAAGGTCTTGTCGAACCATCGATTGGCACCTAGATGTCTGGAGCCGCCGCCGTGAAGAGCATGATGAAGCACGTTTGCGTAGTCCCGATTGCCGATCCACCGGTCGTCGCGCCTAAGAGGATTGTTGAAGGTGCCAGGTAGGACGTCGTCGTCGATGCAGACGACGCAGAGACATCTCTCGAGGAGCTCGATGTTGTGCCGATTTTGATCGTCTGAAAGATCGAGTGACGTTAACTGTTGGTTAACGTTGAAGGTTATAACGGGGGATAACGGAATCCTCAGGTTAACGAAGAGGGAGTCGTTAGATCATCCTCGGGCACGCGGAGGCACGGTTATTCGATTTGCCGAGGATGGCTGCTGGGGTTGCGTGAGGTCGAGTTGCGGGTTAGGGAGCTAATGGGGAATATTGCGAATATTGGTAAGAGGAGAACGGCTGGATAATTATGGTGGTAGGCCTGAGTCGCGCCATCCTGAAGGGATCGACCGATAGAGGGTAGAACCCAGTAGACGCTACAGGCCCTTTCAGTTGGCGCGGATCGACCGACCTTTGAGCAACTCCTCGCGAGCCTGGGCCCAGACTGGTCTTCGCGCTGTGGTCAGGATGCCTACTGGTGGAGTTCTGGGGTCGGCTTGTATCTCCATGATCTTTAAGATCTGCTGGGTCAGTTCCGCTTCCGTTACACGTCCTCTGTCCGAGGCTCTTACCGGGATGCTGTAAAACTACGGATACACGAATCTCTTGAGTATTTGATATCAGGCTGTGATGGATCATCTTGATTCTACCTGGTTGTGATGAGCGACGATTATGTGGTTGCCGGAGGAGACTCTGTCCAGCACGATCTGAGTGTCGACTTCCTTTCCTGGTCGCCGATAGATACGCAGGACCTGATAGTGCTGAGCCATGCACAGTGGCTGCAGGGACTTGCCATCCTTGGACTTGACTCGCTCCACCTCCAGTTCGGATCTGTCGAGGAACAGGGAACAAGGGAAATCTGTCAAACGTTATCATTAATGGTGTCTTGCTATTAAAAGCCAAAAAAAATGGCTGCGCTACTCGTGGCAGTGAGGGAATCGAAGGATCCTGAAAGAAAGCACAGAGTCCTTGCAGGAAGACCAGGTCGCGAATCCCGGAGCTTTGAGCCTCTATAGAGGCGCATCCTCTTTATCCTCGCTTTCTATGGATCTTACAACCGGGATTTCCTCGCAGACAGGCCTCTAAATTGATTCCAGCCTTCCAGTCGGCATTGCTAATGTGGCTTCTTTTTGTCCTCGTTAACGGGCAGACATTCAGGCGGGATTCAATCTTCCTGGATTCTCTATCCGGCTGGTTAATATTCGTCAAAGTAAAGAAAAAGAAAAAAAAAAAGAAAAATTAAAGAAACCGTCTGCGGATTTCTTGTTTTGACATTCACGATGAATAAAAAGTACGAAAGTGACTAATGGGATTCTGTATAAGGAAGCGCAGAATGTTCATCGAGTACGCGTCTTACACGGACACCGCGTCGCATTGGAATTGCAAAATCTCAAGGAAACCACCCACGTCCACGTTCGCTCTTACCTGTCCAGCGATTCCTGATAGTTGAGCAATTCCGTCAAAAATCGCGCAAGAAAAACAGCAGCTTCACGCTGATTGGCGAATTGCTTAGGTCTCGCTGCCAATCCGGGATTGCTGTTAATTGGCAGCGCCAGAGGAACCGACAGATACATGTCATTGAGCCACCAGTCAGTCGCCTGTCAAAATATGAAAAGACCACTATAAGTATAACAAGGGACGAGCGAAGCACGGACCGTACAAAACAACCAGCCCGAGTTTTCATTCCGCGACGCGACGTTCGTAAGCCGCGTGCGGCTAGAAATTAAAGAGCGCGACAATCGCGTCTCCTAATCCTTATTTAATGATCCAGTTTTGTCGGACGGAAAATCCTTAATCCTGCCAGAAATATAGAACTTAAAAAAACATAGCGACTAAAAGTAACATTTTTTATATATTTTTTTTTTTTCATTAGCAAATTAATTTTTACTTTTCTTTTTTTTTGTTAAATTAATTCGTCTTCGATTCACTCGACGTACAATGAATAAAGCGCTATTTGAATTTTGATCCGGACGAGTGCAAGCATTCCCAGGCTGGGTATACAGCAGAGCTTATTTATCGACGAGGCAGGAATAAATGATATAGTTTAAAAGTAGAAGTTGGCGAACCCTGCGTGTTTACCACTCGACTGCGAAGGAGTCCAAATCATAGCCCAAGCACAGAACTGGCTTTGTAATACGATCGATCTGGGTCACCGACGACGGACGTACTACAGCATGAATCTTTTAGGAGGTTCCGTATAGGGCTTGATAATTCATCAGTTTTTCACGTAAACTTATAGATAGAAACGCTAAATTTAGACGATAAACTTATAGATAGAAACGCTAAACGACTAAATTTCCATGAACCAGCTTCCCTAGATCCGTGACGTTAAATGCGGACGAGTGAAATTGTCCTCCCCAAAAGAAGAAAAGCGATGCACCACAAGAGGTATTCATATTGTCAACAGTCCACAGCATCGATTCCTATGTACGTCATAGGTCCACGTGATGATTTCCTCATTCATTCACAGTGATGAATACCTCGCTCCATACAGTGGCCTGTATCTAACTTTAGGCACGTATAAAAAATAAAGCTAACCTCACACCGAATACGCTTCGGTCAAAAGATAATCCGTCAGGCAGAATTGGCCGCTTTGATTTTCACAGGACGTCACAGGTGAATCCGAGTAGCGCGTCCTATAAATATTGTCAAGTCTTTCCGTTGCGCAACGCCGTAACACGAGACGAGAGAGAGAGAGAGAGAGAGAGAGAGAGAGGCTGTGCGAGTGTCACGTGAGTTATCTCGTGAGCGGATGTGCGTGCGCGTGTGCTCGACCGGATTAAATTCGGGAAGGGCAATCAGGTTCCGCGATAATTGTTTATTCAGACGGAAGTGTCGCCGGCGTCCTCTCCTCTCGATTGTAAATGGACCCTTTCTCTCTTATTGCTCCTATTGCTCCTATTGCTCCTATTGCTCTCTTAGGGCCCATTCACACGTTTCTACCTACGAACCCCGTCGCCGTGCTACCTGATGCTACCCATAATCCATTTTAGCGATTGATCTCGTTCCTCGAGTTATGAAATCCTGTCACATTGATTCCCATTCGATTGCGATCGGAATCCTTTACGGCCGCTCGGTTACTCAGGTTCGCGCGTCGAGATTCGCCGGTCGAGCCATTAGCGTTGCAAAATCATCCGTGTTTCTGTGTTCCCTGTGTTCCGCAATGGGACGAGTTCGAAGTGACGTGCGCGATGCATTACCAACCTCCTCCCGTAATATGGATTACCCTTCGAATTGAAGCCGCGACGCTGGGACGTCAGGAGGCTGCGGTGTCGATGTACATAGAGCTCACGATTTCGACACGTTCGCCGCCTGAGGAAGCGAAGCGAAGCGCGAGACTCGAGTCGATCGCGAGTAAGAAACATTTCAATGGAAATCCCGGCAGCGAAATTCTTAAGATTTCATCTTCTTTTTATTTTATTGGCTAACTCGACGTTTTTACACGAGAGATCGAGATTCAGTTTTATCCCTTCTCTCCTTTTTTTTTTTTTTTTTTTTTTTCATCTTTTGAAAATACGCTTGTCGACTCGGCTGTGGAGATTTATACGAGCTACCGATCTCGATGCTCACTCGGGACTCTCACTGTATTACGTATATACCAGCCACGGGACTCTTAACGAGTTGCGTTACTATAAAGTAGCCAGGTTGGTGCTGTGAGGAAATATCGTAATAACAATATCTTAATAGTTAATGCAACCGATGCTAATGGTAATTTATATTTACGCAGCCTACGTGATAACTCGATCGGACGCAAAGCGATGTACGTGCTGATTGGGAGAGAGAGTAGAGAGAGAGAGAGAGAGAGAGAGAGAGAGTGTATTATTAATTGGAAGGGCAGCTTCCCCTCGCGTTTATCATTCCGTGGAGGTGGATGTGGAGGTGGAGGAGGAGGAGGAGGAGGAGGAGGAGGCGGAGGAGGGGG
>NW_014332897.1:106343-125007 GCF_000341935.2 Cephus cinctus | reverse complement strand
AGGAGGAGGAGGAGGAGGAGGAGGAGGAGGAGGAGGAGGTTAGGGTGTGGAAAGAACCTCGAAGCCAGAAGCCCAAACGGTAATCGAATAATTCCTCGTGAATTTCGTTACTCCTGGAGAGCAACGAAAAACCAGAAACCTGAGAAAATCCTTATTACAGCTGACAGATGAGTATCTTGGAAAAATTCAAAGAATCCTTAACAAGCTCTCATCCTCAAGGCAGATTCCAATTCCGGCTGCAGCATTTCCTCAGCGGCTCAAACCAATGATAAATATGTGAGCCTCGATCCCTCGTGATGAAAAAGTTTTGAATTTTTTTTTTGGATCATTCCGAAATTCAGAGCGGCAACTTTGACGTCAAAATTCGCCCGTCACGTGATTATACCCGAGGCCCGGAAGTGCATCGGTCCAAGTGCAAGATCGGATGGTCATCCAGGACCCGGTGCGTCGGGTCCTTTGGCACGTTCGCTGCGTTCGCGTTCGAATCCCGAGAGACATCAACCCCGTTGATGGAAGTTGGCCCGGTGTCAAGTTACGGAGATTTCAACAGAGGCCTACACAATGCCGAGTCAATTTGAGCTCTAGGCGCAAACGCGGCTGTATCGACCCCCGCGAACGCAGCCACACGAGGGTCTGTTGCGCCCTTATCCAACTCTACGTGTCCACCTATGTAACCACTCCGGTGCGTTTCGTGTACCCTAGCGTCTATACAATATACATATACATATATATATATATATATATATATATATACATGTTATGAGTGCAGACGCACCGGGAGACACGTTAGCCCGTCGAAGGTGCGAGATACGAAACCACGAAACCACGGAGTCTGGCTAACTGGCAAACCCGTCGAGGTTAATGAAGTGTATCATTAATTAAGATACCGGATACAGGAGGTGCCTTTCGTGATTGACGCCCTCAGGATTCATCGTGATATTTCTTGTGGAATTGTCTGCCTTGACACTGAAAAAAAAAAGAATTGATTCGATGGAGGGAACAGGATAGTCGATACGGAGGATCATCCGGGACGAGTGATCCGAGTGATCCGAGTGATCCGAGTGATGTTCACGTGCTTAACTAACCGTGCTTTCAATCCGAACGTGGCTCCGGGCACTTTGCGACCTCGCAAGATCATTTCGATTATTCTCATCTCGCATCCTGTCGACGATGTCGAGGTCTCGGATTTCTTTTTTTAACACGTATTTCTTTTTTTTTCATTCAAACCAAGCTCAAAAGAGCCTCTCTTCTCTGGCTCTGGACCACGTGAACGTTCAGGGTCGTAGTGGATGGTAAAACCTTCGCACCTCGTCTCTGTGTGAGGAATCGGCAAACAGATCGAAGATCGTAAAGTTGCGGCTATGCGGATTATGAATTCCAGTGGAAATAAGGCTGAACTGAAGAGGCATTATGCATTGGGAATAATATGATGCGCGATGCTAATGAAAGTCCTTGAAAATTTCTGTAGGATCGGAAAGTCGAGTGGTACAACAGAAAATTGATCCTAGGTAAGACCGATCGATGCCGAGAGACCATACCTCCCCTGGGAAGTGGGTCGTTGGGCTTGGACCGTTGCTGTCAGGACGAGGTCGGGTTGACCCAGATCGGATGCTCACCTGTGCGCCGTGGGCTGCTCCTGCAATCGTTAACCGGGATTCTGCGCAGATCAGCATTGCCTACGAGGACACCTTTGCGCCTTACACACCTTGCACAATTCATCCTCGGAAATTTTACGAGGGCACCTCTCGACAGTCTCTCTTCGTCTCTTTCTTCCTCTTCCTCCCGCCTTCACGATTACGGATTATCCCGAGTAGATCATCCCTGTATGTCTGGCTTGTAGGTATATTTGGCGCGAAGGTTTAACTCGTCGAGGTGTACAGACTTGGTAGGTAACGTGCATCGATCCACTTGACCTGCCCCTACGAGTCTCCTGTTTCTATGTCTGCTGTAGGGGTTATGGACGGTCGACCCTTGGAGGAATTTTTTGAAATTTACACAGAACCACCTGGCGGGTCTACTTCGAAGCTTGGCGTTATCGGGCGACTCTATCGAATCATTATTCACGAGTCCTTGTCCCAGGAGGAAGACTCAGGGGCTGCGGCGATCGTGCTGCTGCTCGGCTCTGCGTCTTCGCTCGCTTTCGCAAGGATAATTGCACCAATCACGGCATTACATTATTAGAGCCGCATATACGGTTGACCTTCCTAAGATTCGATAAGAGCGTGGAATCATGATCTATTTGGATCGTGTCGATACGTCGATCCTCGATCCTCGATCCGCTTGACTTCCTTGTGTGCTTTGATTCCGTTGGCCTTTGACTTCTGGTATTGGGTCTGACTTTAGGAATTACAATCTGAGGGAAAAAATCCGTCTTAAAGGAGAAATCTCAGTGCGTGGGGACGTCGGGCGTCGCGGCCATCTGGACGGTTGTATAGACAACCGTCGTGTTTCACGGAATGAACGGTGCCAGGCAGAATTTCTTGGATGTCTGTATTCGTGGGTTGTGTAATCGAAACATGGGTTGGAGGGGTTGGAGGGGTTGGCGGCTGGAGACGCGTCGCTACTTCTTCAGGCTCCTGGAATAGGGGTTGCGGACTTGTAGAACGCGGATAGAATTAAAGGTTAATCCCACGGGGTATACCATAAGCGTGACGGGGTAGCTACCCCTACCTGAATCTTCGGCTCCCTTTCTTATAGATACTCGCTTCCCTCCGAACGTTACTATATATATTTATGCTACCCTCTCCTTGCTTGTCTGGTGAGTCTCCAGCGGAATAAGTAGCAGCAGTACCAGTGGCAGCGGTAGTGGCGGAAAAAGAAGAAGAAGAAGAAGAAGAAGAAGAAGAAGAAGAAGAAGAAGAAGAAGGGGAGGGCTTTGTTTTTCGTCGGAGACACGAAAGACACCATAAATATTTGCCTTTTTAAGTGCCGCCGGAATATAAGACGAGCCAAGGGTGGATATAGTGCCTCTGAAAAAAAAGGGCTGCAAGAGCTTGTCGTATTTCCACTCTGAAGCAGAAGTGAAACTGCTAGCGCGAGTTCCGTCCCCGCAGCTTCAGCCGGCCCTTTCGCGTCATCAAGCGTTTCTTCGTCTAGCAGCTGGAATAGCTGAGCGCAGAGACTGCTAGGAAACTGGTAGCCTTTGAAAACGATCCCTCCTTACGCGCCAGCCAACTCGCATCCGTGAGTTGAAGGTCCCTAAAGGAAAATTAGGTTTCCGCTGGCAGCGTGGCTTCCGGCATTCGGTTCTTCAGCTCCTTTGCTCTCTCCCCCATTCTCCCCTCGACCCCCAATCTGCAACTGGACAATTTTCTAAACGACCGCTATCATTCTTTTCGGCTTGAGCTCTGAGAACATCTCGAGGGTGAGAGACGCTGGACCAGATAAGCGAGCGCGAGAGAGAGAGAGAGAGAGAGAGAGAAGGACACACAGAGAGCGAAGGGTGGGAGAACGAGAGACCCTTTCTGTTGTTTAGCGTATCACTGGGAAACCCACAGCCAATCCAAAAGGCTTAGCTGTTTCAACAAGGGATTACATCGCGATACCCGATCCGGACCAGGACCAAATTTAAATTGCCTAGATTACACGAAGCGTCATGGATGCCACCGGGTGCGACACACGAGGCCAGGAGGCCAGAGGATATCGTTGGACGAAGTGGATGAGTTTTTAAAATTTGCTCAATTTTTCCGACACTCGTCTCCTTCTTAAGGATTTTTTCAAGTTCGATCATCGCTTTCCTTTTATGGGAGGAAGCAATGGGTAATTCCCTCCCTCCCTCTAGCTAGACTCCTCGCCCAACCCCTTCGGCCGCCTACAGAAACAGCTTCCGCTCTCGTGCCCAATTCGAGGCTTTCGTTCGCGCGTCTAATTCGCCCGTCGCGGCGACGTAAATACAGTCCGGAACATCAAAGATGGCCTCGGCGTCTTATGCAAAGCACGCAATAATCCGTTTGAACGAGTCGTTTGATGCGCTTGATGCGCCAGGATCCCGAGGAGCAAGGGCACCGGCTGATGCCTCGAGAAAGAAGGAAAACACTTCGGTAATTCGTTCTGGAAAGTTTCTTCCTTTTGAGGTCACGTGGCTGCGAGCACCAGGATAATTGCGTTGCGGTAATTCAGCATCATCGAGGAGCAATCTCTTTTGCCCGGAAGAGAGACGTCGACACGCTCATTCAAAATGACGTTCTCGTGTCGGGAGATTTATTTCGAGTGGTCAAGCCGAGTGCCGACTCGGACGAAGGAAGGAAAGCTTGGAAAACGGAGAAAAGTAGTCCAAGTGATTCCTGGGCCGAGGTCAGGGTAGGCCGAGGGTTCGCCTGCCGGGATCTAACGCGATCTAGCACGGTCTAACCAAATGGAGGTGTTAAAGAGAGCAGCTAGGAGCAGCTAGGAGCAGCTAGGAGCAGCTAGGAGCAAGGACAAAGGACTCGTCTGAAGGAGCGTGGGGTGAGGCTACGAGGGAAAAGGCTGAAAACGGATAAAATAAAGAAAGCTCTTTTCGCAGAGCCAAAGCAAGGGTATCGATTTACCCGATAACTCCGTCTATATCGCCGGTACATCGGAAACTCCGTCGTCTGCCTCGTCTTGCTCTTGCTCGTTCGTTCGCATCAAAGTAAGAAAGAAAGAAAAAAGCAATCTCCACTTTAGTCCCGTACCACTGGCACATAGTCACTGGCACATAGTCCCGTTAAACGAGCGTATGCTCCAGGCTCCTATATATATAGGTCCTATACGTACAACCTGCCTGTCGAGGGAATATATTATTTTGTCTCGGCACAAAGAGAAAACCTGATACCGATAAGAAATCGTCCCTCTCGACAGCACCAGGAAGTCGCGCGCTAACGATCCCACGTGAAATAAAAGGAATGAAGCTGCTGCATAGTCGGCAAAGATTTGCCCAGAGAGAAGCTGCTTCACGTTTTCTAGATGCTTTTTGCTTTTGAAATTCGATATTTGCTTTCGAAAAAAAAGCACGTCGTCCTACTATCGACTCCTAACGAGATTAGACGCTGTCCGCTTACGCGGTCGGTATAGGCGGACGTCCTATACGTCCTGCGCGTCCTGCGCGTCCTATACGTGGATAAAAGGTGGCACGTGTCGAGGAAAAGAAAAGTTGGCCCGTTTCCCTTGGGAGGTGTAGCTTCGTGTAGCTTCGGAAAATGAAGCGAGAGTTTAGCGTAAAGCTGGCATTTACCCAGGATGTTATGTCGCATACATCGCGTACGTCTTTACCAGTGGGGTTGAATGGGGTGTACAGGGTGGGTGGATCCGGGATGGAGGATACGAGGGAAACGAGAGCTTGACTCGACCGTAAAGGTTTATTGCCTCTAGGTTTGTGCCCCCTTGAGGGTACGAGTTATATATATATATAAAAGCACAAATCCCAAAAGAGGCATGAACAGTGGAGGAGAGTGCAGTACGAGGGTGAAGGTGGGTAAGGACGAGGGGAGGCGAAGAGAGAGAGAGAGAGAGAGAGAGAGAGAGAGAGAGAGAGAGAGAGAGAGAGAGAGAGGGAAGGTCGATGAAAAAGAAACAACACGCGTCTCTTTGCTTTTTCTTTATCCGCAAGAACCGCGTCGTCCTAATAGCCTCGCAAAGCCATTTCCACGTTTTCCCTCGTTTCGTCTGCTTTTAAAGTTTCCCAGGCAAACTCCAGGCAGCTCCAGTGACCAGGACGACTGGGACACCGTAGAGACGAAAGAGGAAGGGAAGAGAAGGTGGACTGCTAGAGAGAATGAGAATATCCCTGGGAGGACAAGACAGGGCGGTAAGCTAATATTACGGTGCCCCGCGGCGAACTGGAAAATTTCATTGAAACTTCCATTATTCATCCGGCTTTGGGCTCCACGTTGCTCTGTAAATTCAATTGGAATCGCAAGCGTGCGAATTAACGTCTGCCGTGTCGATTGCGAGTGACGTGTCCGTCGTTGCGCATGCGTCAGATTTCATTATCGCATCGCGAATGGGCAGCGGAGGTCGGTCTGGGAATTTTGGCTGCTGTTTAAATAATTGAATTTTCGAGCAAGCAAAAGCAAAACTGCTTGCAGCCGGCTGAAGCGCGCGTAGCGCCTATCTCGAGAAACGACTCTGCTACCCGTGCCGACATTCGCATGCTACTCCCGTGGGACTTGGGATACAATCGTTATTCTGGATTTCGATTTATTTCCTAGCGTCGAAATACATTTTCGCTTTTAGAAGCGGAACGAACTCGGCAGTCAAGGCAAAAGCAATTTTCGTCCCTAGAGTCCGTGTCCTCTGGTCCATTCAGTCTTCGAGTCCCCTCGGTCCCCCAGTCCTCTGGCTCAGTCCTCTTGCTTAGAAAGGCGAATTGCCTGCCGTCCAATCTACCGAACGTTTCTGGCCTATGGGCGTTATTGACTTGTCGATCGCACCTCGTGAAAATTTATTTCACTGATATCAGCGTGTTTGCAACTTCTGAACGACCCTGTAGAATTTTTCGTTCGACCGGCAGATACTTTATTTAAAATTGACTGTGTTATCGTTACAGGCACAATGAGTGTGGGAGACCGCATGCCGGCGCTTTTAATGAAGCCAGCCTCCCGTTTATGGAGCCAAGCAACCCTTTCCCTCTGCCCTCTGGCAACCCTCCTATTGTGCTCTAGTCGTTCCATTGTTCCACAAAGCTCTTTTGGCGGCGTCAAGGATCCCGAGGAGCCGCCGCCGCCTCGCTCTGCGATACTGCACGTGAACCAGAGGGTTGCCATTTTGGTGCGTCAGGGCCGGCGCGGTGGGGGCTGGGGCCCGTAAATCCGTTTATTTATTTATTTATTTATTTATGTGCCACAGGGGTTTCGGTGGGTGGACAAGCGTAACCAAGGGGCTAAGGGGTAGAGATCGAATAGAAGGGATCAGGTGGAAGGAGGATGGAAGAGCAGCGGATGGAGAAGGAGGCAGCCATAGTCGGCAGCGAGTGAGGCACTATGCATAGCGCCGGGACGCGTCCCGGGGGACCAGATGGGGAGATCGCCGCTAAAGTCACGGAGTGCGACTACGGCGTAGCCTGCGTAGGTAGATGCCAGAGGGGGGCAGAGTCTCTCGAGGCATCGGGGGTTGAAACGAAAATGGTGTTGTGCCACTTAGACGAGGCTTCTTCTTCATCCCCCCCCCCCCACCGTGTCACTTTTATATTTTTCTTTATCTTTATTCTTACTGCACACAGCTCCTGCCTTGAGCCGTGAATATTTAAGGTGATCCTGCCTGATGGCTCCGGTACATAGGTATACGCTTACCCAGTTTGTTGTTCTCTGTCTACGCTCCAGAAGACGCTGCTGAAGCTTGGGTCCAGGTCCGGCCAGGAAGGCCTTCGCCAGGACGCGTGCCCTCTCCAGATGATTCGGAGCTACCGCCTCGACCTGTTGTAGATACTTCTGAATAGTGATCTCCAGGTCGGGTACTGGTAAGCTGGGCAGTGGTTCGTCTCTCTATAAAACAAAATATTAATAATAAAATAAAAAAGGAAAATTTAAAAAATCCAGCTACCAACCGGACGAAAAGAATGGGGCATTTTTATAGCATTAGGGAAGGTCGGGCGCGACCCTTAAGGCGGCTCTGTCGATTGTAAAATAAAGAATCAATTGAGAAACGAAGCGTGTCTGGTAGGGGTTCCGGTTTGCACGGCTGGTTGATCAGGATCCCCTAGGATCCTAACCTAACAAGACCAACTTTGCGACCCAGAGACTTCCTTCTTCCTTTTCGCTTCTTCTCTCTTACCTTCCAGCCAGACATTCAATGGCTTTGCTCAACCATCCTCAGCCTACTTACTCATGCATATAGATACCGCAGGAGGTTCATCAGGAGCAGCCGCTACTTTTCCCGTGGTTTATGTTAACCCTCCCTCTTCCCTGATTCTCAGATCCTCCTCCCCCCCCTCCCTCTAATTCCTAGCACAACACGAATCCGGGGGGAGGGGGGGCGGCGGCGTGTAACGATTTCGATTCTCCTGGTCGCGGTGCCATGAGTCAGGCTCATCCTTTCCTGTCCTAACCCTGCGGAACTGTAATATACCGGGTAGGTCTGTCCTACCCTGAACTATCCATCCGTCCATTCTCGTAGACTTCACCCTCCTCCACGAGAGCTCCTCGTCTTCCACGTAGCGGCTGTCTGTTCCCAGGAGGTTTCCTCGCCCTCCCTCATTGCTATGCACCGCTCGAACTCTGCTAACGACCTCGCACGCCCAACTGAGCGGCGCCCTGTCCCACTCTAGCCCTCCCTTCGGCCCACTTCCCTCTCTCGCTCCTTTTCGTTCTACCTTCCCACTTCCCACTTGCCACTTCCTACACCTCCGCACCTCCGCATCTGCATTCCGAGGGACCGGGAGGTATTCGAGTGTGAACCGATCGAAGTGCGAATTCAGAGCGACGGACTGTCAGGATAGCTGGAAATACTTGTGGAACAGCCCGAGGATTCTGTTATTTCGAGGGAGGCGACTTTGAATTCGCATCGATGATTTCGATCAATTGGCCTCGTTTGCACGGACTCGCTAATAATCAATCGTATACCGTGCCTCTCTATTCGAGCTTACTGAATTCGAAATAATTCAGATGCCCACCCCTCCTCTGGTGCGTGACGAATGTTCGGCCCGAGCCCCATGACCGCAGTGCCGTGCGTGGCCCAGCGCGACCCCTGTTCCGTCATACGCGGAGTTTCTTTTTTATTTTACAAGGCAACGTCCCTGCTACTGATTGTCACGTGAGTCTTCAAGACACTGGGGGATGATTGAGCTTGAGATTTTTTACATGCTTTTCTTCAATCCCTAGTTCGCTTCTAACGTCCGCTCGTATCTCTATACCTGTACAGGCGGAGCATCGTATTGTGTACCTATACGTACCAGAAGGTGGCACCTTGCTCAGTGCGAATTCCCTATAGACCGCAGCGGTATGCAAACAGTCGTGGGGGATCGAGGGGGATCGAGGGGGATCGAGGGGGATCGAGGGGGTTGCCTGTGGCTCGTGGCCCGTCGCTCATTGAGGGGTTGTTCTCGTAGCCGGTACCGCGGGGGTGGGTTCTGGTACTGGCACTCGCAATGGCACTGGTAGTGGCAACAGCCGCGAGGGTCGACAGGGGCGTCACTAATTGGAGGGGTGCCGGGGGGAAACCTTGTTATCTCTTAATTGCTACAACCCTCGTGCTGTTTTGCATCGATAAGAACCGCTGTCCTCGTGGAAGCTGTATCTTCTTATCATGGACCATTCCGTGGGAGTCGTTACGACCAAATGCAACGATTACGAGATACAGTAGCATCTCTCCCTCTTTTCCTATTTTTTTTTTTTTCCTATTCCTGAGGGAAGATCATCTCGGTCCGACGTACCTTTTCTTTTTCTAAGCCCCATCCCTCCCGTCGTCCACCGGGATAAACTTCACCCTCCCTCAACTGATTCTCTCTTGTCCGAACTAACCGCAAACTTCATTTTCCCAAGGAGCAAAGTTTCCACGTGGAAAGTAATTTCGCCTTGGGACCTCCCGATCAAATCGCGCTTACGAGACTCACTCGTTTCTCACAACAGCTTTTCATTCCGAGTATTCAAATGGCAACCAGCGTGTCCTCTCTCTCTCTCTCTCTCTCTCTCTCTCTCATTTGTGGTCTGCTCATCGCGTCTCTCTTTATCTCTAGTCGCACGGGATTCCGGTATTGCTTGATTATTCCACGCTGTCTCGCAAGAGCAAACTTGCAGCGAAGGATGCTGGAGCTTCGGAGAGTGAGACTGTGAGAGAGAAAATACAGATGACTGGAAGCTCCACTCGAGGGCCGCAGAAGCCGTGGGCCGTAGGCAAACACCGGCAAACCAAATAAATTGGCAAACAGCGTGGGCCGACTGCCGATGTGCAGTCGCGCGGAGCAATTACGGATTTAGCCAGTGGAGAGAGACGAGAGGGTAGCTGCTAACTCTTTGTGCAAGCTTAAGAAGAAGGGGGGGGGTGGGGAGGGGGAGGGGGCGCCAAGAGACTCTGAAGTGCACGCAACGTGTACACCAGGAGAATCAGGAGAATCAGGAGAATCAGGAGAATCAGGAGGCAGTGAAGTAATTGGAGGAGAGAGGGAGGGACTCAGGGGTGAAAGGCAGAGCGATTCGATCGGCAGTCCCTCTTCTTATTTTCTTTCATCTTTTACCTCTTACATCTTCCAACAGCCTCGCTTTGCCCTCTACACGCTATATTATTCTAGCGTCCCTGCCCGTCCTCTCTACGCGTGCACCTTCCATCAGGCTGTACCTAGCCTGACCTCTGGAGCTGCTGCCGCTGAGGTTGCTGCTGCCTCTCGTCTCTCTAATGAGCCAAGGCAGAACTTGACCCGGCCGCGTGCCACCCCTGCACTAGTACGCGCCGCGCCACCCAGCACCCTCTTTGTCTTCCACTCGAGAGTTTACAACGAATATCCAAACAGGGTGGGAGCAAATCATCCCCCTGATGAAGACGCTCGAACGTCTCCCTTCCCCGTCGAGTCGTCGAGTCGTCGAGTCGTCGAGTCATCGGAGAACTCCCACCAGCCTTCGCTACGGAGGCGCTTCCTCTACTTTTTACACCGACGTCAAATTCCCAGGCGACTTTCGTTAAACGCTAAATAATTCCTAGACCAATTAAGGCCTGACGTCGAATAACGAAGAGCGGCGCAGGAGCGTCTTCCCTTCAATTACCCCTGCATACATTTTTATCGTGGCAAACGGCTTGACTTACACCATTAGCAACCCGATATCGACGCCGAGACGGAAGGAAGAATTCTCATCCGACTCCACCCGCCGCCCTCCTCTCGCTCCGTCGCTTTTTCCCTTTTCCCACGTTATATCGTGTTTCCTACCATTAACCTCAGCCACGCTGAATTTTACGCAACTCCACGAAATAGCAGCTGCTCCTATTTTGCGCTCGCCCCGCGTCTCCCACTCCGCAAGATTTGCTTCCGCAAACTCCTCGGCCGCTCCTGATCTCGAGATAAGAACTTTTTATGCGTACACGTGCAACCATTTCGCCGAGGGATAACTTCCCGAGTTTACGCTTAATCATCAAATGGACTTGGATCTGAAATGGCAAACTCTCCGTCGCCCTCGGGCCTGAATTTAGTTCGCGACACTCGGTACGCTTTGAAGTCGAAAATTCTCTCTCTCCTCCTCTCTTCCCCCTGGCTTCCCGTTCGCCCAGCCAGCCCTCCCTACTCGTGCGTCCTTATTAACACAAGTGGAGTAGAGCGCCAAGGAGTCCCGGAATTCCGGAATCCGCAGCGTCAATCTCTGGCATCGAGTGACATTCGCGGAATGTCCTGGGCACGTCTGGAAATCGGAGAATTCGCAAGGAACAAGGGGAGTTCTCAGCGCGAGCGTGTCAAACGGTTTAAGGAACGTTCCCATTGGATCCGGAAGTTTTAGTTTCCACGTCGCGCGAAAGTAGCATCGATCCTCGCGCGACCGCCTTTACGTTCCCCACGTCTTCACCTTCTTAGGCTCTCAGGATCTTAGCTGTTTAGCCGTAAAGGGAAACCCCGTCCTTTTTTTCTCTGTTCTCGCCTCTCTTTCGCAATAGGAAAACCATGGTTACTCTTCCTTTTTTTTTTTTTTTCCTCGAGCCAACCTACCTCGGGGAAGTTTCCACCCTTGTAGAAGTAACGTTGGAAGCAAAGTAAATTGAGAGGGTGGCTGAGAAAGAGGGTGAAGGGAGGTGGAGCAGGAGACGAAGGTAAGTTTCCTCCCATGTGTATGTCTATGTATGTGCAGCCTGGAAATAGAAAATCATGTGTCTTAATGATTCGCGGGTAGCGGCAGATGGCACGTGACTCATGGTAGCCGCAGGACCCTTGCTCGATTCATAAATAAATTAGCTGCTATCCCATGGACAGATAACGCGTTATTTATCGTTCGGCAGTGACAGTGCGCCCTTAGGAAAGTGCGCCCTTACCTCGCCCACGGGGCCCCAGGTAACGCCGATAGCGCCAGTTAAGAGGCGAAGGGATTACACGTGGGATCCGTTGCGGCGAGGCGCTCACCTAGAATAAGTGAACACCTAGTCGGAGTAAGCTGCTCGAGTGGTGTTTACACCCCTATGCGAATAAGTGACTACCCCTTCGTGTTGGCTCTCTATAAATTCTACACTTTACTAGACACTCACTGAGATTATTTCACTATATTTTAGTCAGCTGATCGCTTCTTTTTTTTTTTATTCCTGGGCGTGGTACACCTGGCCGCTGATCGATACCAGCCAACTGGACTGACTGTACGTTGGGGATGAATTTGGAGAAAAAATTATATTTGAATATTTTGATATATCTGAAATTATTTTTGTTCTCGGGGGATGATCTGTCTTTTCGAATAACCTTCTACGGGGATGAATAAGTCAGGTATGGGGGGAGGGTGTGAATTTTCCTTCGTCCCGAATAAGGGTTTAAAGTGTAATATGGAGGTAATATAAAAAGTAAGGGTAACACCCTCCCTCCCTCCCTCCCTCCCGCGACACACCCCGACAATCTCACCCTGCTTTCCTTCACTTTCTTTTCCTTTCTTCCCTCGCTTCTCCTCCTCCTCCTCCTCCTCTCTACTTTACTTCCAACCCTCCGCGAGCGAGTAATTTTCTTATGGGAGTCTGCCGCCGCTCGCCGTCGGGGACGATCTCTTTGGCCGTGGGGCCGTGGGGCCGTGCGAGCTCGAACCCTGCTTTTGCGCTCTTAGGCTTTAGCTTCGCCACGAACGACCGCCGGCGGAAGCTGCGAGGAAGACTCGAGGAAAGCCCTGGATTTTCACGGTCCCGACGCCACGAACGGACCAAACTTACCTTCCCTTAGGGTGTCTGTCGACCCTCCCCCTTACAGCCCCCCGCTTAACTTCCCAATAGAGTTTCTCCCCAAAGTACGATTTTCTTCCAAGTCACCTAGGAAACCTCAAAAATAAATACCTACGTCCATCCGTAGTTGCTCCAAATTTTCTCAACTCCCCAAAATTACCCATAAAAACGTAATCGGTCTCCCGAGCACGCTCCGCATGGAAAGTTTCCCCATGGGCGATTTCCGCTTAAGAAAATTTCAATACGGCAATTGGTATCCCATGGCAAGGAGGAAGAGTTTCCAAGCAGCGAGGCGGATGGAAGAGAAGAGGAGATGATGTAAAATTGTTGAGGGTATTTTTCCATTGATAGCACCCCAAGGAATCGCCGGTGCAAGGTCGGTTCTTCTTATCAGGAATTACTCGAAAGCGTAACCGCTAGAAATAAGGTGGGAGGGTGACTTACGCTCGCAGGACTCGGGGATGCATCCCTCGAGAGAGTTCGCAGTGTTATCAGCAGCCGGCGTGAGGCCCCCAACAGCGAGTCTCGCCATCCCTCTGAAAAGGTAAACAACTCCAAGTTACTATGAGAACCGTTGAAAAGTGACTAAGTGCCTGCGCGCATACAGTTACGTATTGCGTCACGGAATAATCAGATATCAGATATGAGCTACGAGTCGTAAGACAGAAGGGAGTGTCGGGATAGACGGCAATATAAACGCAGCAAAGGGGGTGGTTCCTGATAGGCTGCAGGGTAATGTGGTTAGGGAAGGGTAACTTGTGACGTGGTAAGCCGCAGGAGGCTTTCATATTGCCAGCGAGAGGATTAAGCGTAGATCGTCCCTCTCTCTCTCTCTCTCTCTCTCTCTCTCTCTCTCTCTCTCTCTCTCTTTTCTACCCGACATTTGCCCTTTGCTCTTTATCTTCGTCCTTGTCTTTGTCTTAGGTCGACACCTACCTTCCTCACGCCTGACTTATACCTCTGGCTCTTATTAAACGACCGAATGACGAATGGACCAGGGACTTTATAGCTGTAACTAAGACAACAGGATCGAAGCCCCAGATCTCGAGATGGACCATTCTCTAATTGCGAAAGGGACTGTACCTGCTTGGGATCAATGACAAAATTTCAAAAGGCCAAACACGTTGTTCGACCCTTACGGGAAATTTGGAAATCTCAATGAGTTGGTAGAAGCCAATAAGATCAGCTACGGGCACTGTGAATTCTGGTACAGTCCTCCCAGTCCCAGGGATAACGAGATGAATGATAATCGGAATAACCGGGATGCGACCTGGGTATCTGGCTATTAATAAATCTCCATTACGCAACTTAATACACGGGCTAATTTACTCCTGCAGCCCTCGGCCAGGACCGGATGCGAGGGTGCAGGCATTTGGGATGCTTCTTTTTTGTTAGCCCAACAATAACGCGAACGCGTGGCTTCCCCAACCCCCCAGCCGCCATTAATCGTTATCAGTATTCATCATAGCCGTATAATAAAGCGGCTATTGTTTCTGCTCGCATTTTACGTAAAAACTAAGAAATTTCTTACTTTTTCGATTTCCGGAAATACTCCATCTCGATAGCTATATTTGTAAAGATATTTTTTATTTGGCCGGATTATTCCTGGTAACAAAATAATTCATCTTCCCTGTTGAAACGACAGAAGCACGGTGGACACGGGGGAAGAGCGGCGTCCTTGAAGCTCTTAAAGGAGAATGATCATTAAAGAGAAGAGAGAGAGAGAGAGAGAAGAGTACTCTTGTCCAGCACGGAGAAAGACACGCAAGGCAGTATACTATCTCTTGAATTACGCTTCTGTTTTTGCACGTCAAATTAAACTGAAATAAATCATAAATATTAAACGAGGCTTTCGCTCCTGGGATTAGGGGTACCGGGATGCTGGGGTCCTTGGGGTCTTTTAGTCCCTACGGTGGCCGGAAATTGTAGGACTCCCTTCCTTCCTTCCTTCCTTCCTTACCTACCCCTCTTCCTCCTCGCTATGAGAAAACATCCCCCATTTCAATGACAATGGACCACGTTCAAGCTCATCTTGTCGTGCTTGCATGTAACACACATGTATAATTGTATATGTCTATACGCACACTTCATATGATATACACAGAGCTTACGCAACTTCAGAGTCCATGCCGTGGATACTCGTATGCAAATAAGCTCTACTCCTTCGCTTTAATACAGGCCATGCTATTTCTTATACGATTATGCTGCTCGTGCATGGAGAAGCTATTAGATATATATATGCGGCAGTAATGAAAACACATGACACGTAAAATTGGGATGGGATGTGAGTCGAGTGCCGATAGCTCGATAATCGGCCGAATAGTGAAAATTTGAAACCTTTCACTGATGTCATTTTTCGATAGAATGCTCTTGGGAAACGTGTCGACTTTCTAACGGCAGAAGTAATATCGCTATCGTCACCGTGTCCAATGGAGGAAAGGGCAATTGTGAAAAGTCGTGAGGTTCAGGCGTTTGGACGTTTCGTTGTTGAATGAAAACGCAGCAGGAGCGAATACGACTACGGGTGTCCCGTGTGGGCTAGTTGATTTCTTTCGAAAACTCGAAGGCGCAATGGTGTATCGCCTGTCTATTATTTTCCCTGCTGCTTTCACGGGACGAGGAAGGTGAGAGATTCGAAATGAGAGTTTCTCGAGGGGGTGAAATCGATGGGGGTGAAGTAGTAAATGGACCTCGGCGGTGGAACGGGCAAATGGTCGAATGGGTGGCTAGAAACGAACTGATCCAGAATCCTCATTCCAGGTCCGCAGGACGAAATGGCTTGATTAACTGACGACGCGTCGTTACGGCCACCCTGACTGCCAGGGCTACCCTGTTACCAAGCCGCGATTGCCTCCCAGGGTGGATATTGGGGGCTGCTTTCTCAGGCCAAGAAAAAGAAAGACAGAGCTCCACCGGCATCGGCATCACTACTGGCTCTGCCCTCGGGCCGCCATTTTTTCTCATCCCTTACACGATCACGTACGCGGTTTTTTTTTATGCTCGATAAAAAGGAAAACCACCCTCCGGCAGCAGGTTCCTTGCCAGGACCCTTTTCCTTCTCTGGATCCTGATGCTCTCAGCATCCGGCTCGTTGCGTCGTTTCCTTAAAGATCGCCCGGCGCTCGAGTCGAATGACTAGAGAGATGCCCGAGACGTGGAAGGGTGTCCCCCGTTCATCGTCCACGGGGAGAGATTCGAGTCCGGCAGGAGAAGAAGGAACGAACGGCTCGTAAATGATTTTATTAGCGCTCTTCGAGGCTGGAAATTAAGCGATAAAACCAGTACAGCCAAAAGTCTGCCAGCGTCGCAATCGATGCAGGAACTCTGATTTTACGCGTTCACCCACCAGACTCCGTTTCTATGCAAACGTTCTATTCCGCCCATAAAGATCCTTCGGTTGCCTCGTATTGCCTTTTTTCGAGAAAAAAAATTCAAAAGGGGCCAATAAAATATAATATTTTGACGTTCCCATGCATTTACTGTTGCAACAATGGGAACACATCGGCTACATTGGCTACGCCTGAGGCGTTACGTAAACTCTGCGGGTTTGCGTTCTAGGCAGTTATATACGGCCGAATAAATATGTGCTTTCTCGTGGAGCATATGGGGGACGTGCTAATGCCGTTTTATGTGCAGCCAGATAGCCATAATGCAACATGGTGCCAGGCTGGTGAAGCCGTTAGAGAGAAGCGTGCGGCTTAGGAGGAGTCGTTGCCAGAACTTCTGGAAGGGAGGCCACCCTTCGCCTTGGCACTGGGACTCTTACTTTATTCATAAGGCGCGATCCTCTCGTGTCAAAGAATTATGCAGAATTGTTGTTACGCACGTCACATACGATGCACGATGCACGATGCTCCGGGTATCCATTCATCCTATCCGTTCGTATAGGATTACGTTCTAGCAGTACAGAGTGGTAGGTTCTGTGGTACGTCTGTACGTATCAATGTTGTGACGTCATTCTCTCGATTCACGGTCACGCTTCCTGGTTCCCTTCGGGTCGCCACCCTGCTCAGAAGCTGCGTTCTCGGGTTGATTCGTATAGTTATGCTTATGCTCTCGAAAGATTTGGATATCGTTTAGTTGAGCTCGAGGTTCTCGAATCTGCCCTGGGGAGATAGTCTCGACGTGTCGAGTTGCCCGGCAGAGGAGACGACGGAGACGTCTCCACGTGTCCACGGACCGGCAGAAGCCCGGGTGAGATACCGGCGCCCCGCTGGAGATATAGTTTTGAGACGGTCAAGGGCAGGGGAGGATCCTCCTGCCTGGGTTAAGGATGTGGTGCCCAGCTGTCGCCCGATGTCCTGGGGAGGCGGCCGTGGAGAATCTCCAAAAGTGTTACACGTACCGATTCGCTACGGAACGCTCTCGATTTGGTTTAAAGGGACGACTCGAGGGAAATGGAAGAGTTATCGGCAATCTCGACCAATCAGATCATCAGAATGAGTAGTCCTCGAATTTGCCTATTTTGTCAAAGCAGTCTGTCTCGGGGCACCGACCGAGGTGTCACGGGCACCTCGCGCTCCCGTGCTGTTTGTTTATAGTTTTTCTAGCCGTGTTTCGATACCGTGTAGCAAGTCCTCGCTCGTGTAGTTCTCGCGTTGCTCTGGCGATGTCCAGGAAATTCTATGGATTTCCTGTGACTCTTCCGGAAATGTAGTGCAGTGCTGTGACGTAGTGCAGTGCCCACCCGAGTGTCCTCTGGATACGGTTCTCGGCCTCCACGGATCAGCTGCACCAGCTCCGGTGAGTACTCCCAATTTATTAATCGGTGAAGGGATTTCGATCTGATACGTCCGTCGGTCCAGGAATCTCTCTCCGAGATCCGCCACCTTACCCGGCTCTTTCTTTGAGTCGCTGGGTACTCAAGATCTGTATGACCCAGCGTGACAGGGATGGAGGATGGATAGTAATAGTAAAGGATAGTGACGTCGCCGCAGAAATAACCAGACGAGATGAAATTAGCCAGGGCGAAGCTGCAAACCAGCGAGGAAGCGTGAAACCGGCGCACTTCCGTTTCCTGGGGTAAATCGTTTCCGTGGGTTTTGTGGCTGGAGCTGGTGGCCCGTGGTTAAGGAGGTTAAGGGTGAGTCGGTGGTTGTTCCTAGGACAAGGGAAAGGGTGGGTCTCAAGGAGATCCAAAGGGAAAGCCAAAGGGCGACAATACAGGGAAACGGCGTCTCTTCCGCCATGTACAGTATCCTATTGTTCGATTCACTTCATCCCCTTGGTCTCTTCAGACTTCTCTGCTTGGCAGCAGCCCTCGTCCTTTCTTTTTGTTCGAAGGGCGCAAAGGGCGCGAAGGGCGCGCCGCCTGTGTCCTTGAATAGGCATGCCCACAATTACGTCCCCGTGTAAATCGGTCAGCTTCTCCACGCTACAGCGCCTCAATGAATTCCTAGGATCAGATTCGCATCCTGCCTGGCGTCCCTGGTCCAGGTTATCCTCCTTCATCCTTGGGAATTCCCCGGGACTCGAGATAGTCGCCTGGTATCTCGGTCGTGTCGTGGTATTGGTAAAGGAGCCTGCGGCCAGCTTCTCATTCTTCCCGAACGATGTACCAATTTCTTTCCCTTCCCTTCTGGCTCCCCTTACCTCTGGCTCACCCTTCGGCTGCGTCGAGCGACACGATCTCATTTTATCTGGCAGACCCTTACACGATCCGCGTTTGTAGTAGGCCTACCGCCAGCATCACCAGCATCACCAGCATCACCAGCAGGCATTCCCACCCCATCCCACCCCATCCCATCCCTTCGCTCGGACCGGTTGATGCTCCGAGGGTGGCTACCCCCACGGCGGGCAACTCGAGATAGGGCACGCGAACGCTCCGCTCCAAAGGGTCTGGGCGCCTCGTGCGAGACTCCTGAGACTCTAGATCGGTTAAGTG
>NW_014332897.1:95264-105938 GCF_000341935.2 Cephus cinctus | reverse complement strand
CGTCCACCGTCAACCGTCTTCCCACCGGGTCCAGACTGACGCGCGATGTCTCTCTTTGCACATTTCCACCCTTCCGCTAGAATACACGAGAACCCTAGAAACCGAGATCGCAGGAACGTAGGAATCGCAGAGAAGCTGCGAAATACAAGGGTTGTCCGCCGTAGCCTTATATTTTTCTTCAGACAATCCGAATACTTTATCCCTCTGGAGAGCATCTTTCATTTGTTTTTATCTTCTTTTCGCGATTGCGTCATAACTTCGGGAAGAGCGGTCTTTAGTTGGATACGTAAAATGAGTGAGATTCCTTTTATTCGGGGATTGCATTATTTATCTGTAAAGGCGTGACGAGATGAGATAGAGGAAAATATGATCCGGCTGGAGGAAGAGCACCCTCCGCGATATATCTTCCCTCGGACGTCAGGACATTCGCAGCCACCGAGACACAGCTCAGCCACCCCATAAGAGTTATACAAGGTATTAGCGCGGAACAGATGTAGCAGTCTCGAGGTGTACACTGGGTTTCACCCCCTTGCTGACAATTTGTCACTGTACCCTGGGCCACCCTGGGCCACCCTGGGCCACCCTACGCGCTCTACCGATAAGCTCTCGTTTGATAAATCACGCGATAGATACGGGACATTATCGCCCTGCCAGGATATCCTGGACAGGATCACTGTCTGGAATGGCCAGGGGTGAAGAGAAACATGCCCACTTTCACCCCCCGAACTCATAATTCCAATAGCCAGTCATTTTTCATACTTCCTCAAATTCCAGACCTTCTATATACATAGCGCGATGCGCCGAATCAAAGGAGGAAGGTGCGGGTCTTGGATTTTTCGAGTTTCCTATACCGGCCGCGAGCGCGAGAGAGACAGACGTATGGCCATTCACATGCGTAAGACAAAGAGCAACATACCGAGGTGCAAAGATTCGACGAAAAATGAGTACACCAACGAAACGTTCGTGATCGCGAAAAAAAAGAAAGTAGACTGAAAAAAAAAATGAAAAACGAAACTCAAAGTCTGCGTGAGAAGAATTTCGAAAGGAAAAGAAAAAGGTAGAATCTCGTGTTTGCCACGGGTTCGTGCTCGTTGCACTGACAAGTTAGTCAGTCAGTTGGTGTACTGGGGTCTGGTTGGCATGGAGACGCACCCCAAAATAGTTATTTATTCACGCGATTCGCCTCTGGCCCTGGAACCACCATCCCTGGCTAGTAGGTTGTTCGCCAGGGGCTAGTCAGGGGCTAGTCACGAGTTGGCCCAGGATTGCGGCGAGTTCTCCCTCGCGAACCCTGTTGCCCTTTGTAATTAGCGGATCTCCAAGGCACCTCCCTTCGATGCTCCATTTCTCGCTACTGGGCCATCGAAACGAAATAGCCTTAGACACGCTGGCGTATTCCATTCCAAAGAGAAATAAATAAGGAATCGCAGGTGAACTCCCTGGGGATGCGTTTATCGCACGTCGCTCCACATCCTGGAGCAAACGAGCCGTCAAATCGGATCGACGCTCGACGTCCGATGGTATCGGTGCGACGTGCCCAGGGAAAACACGATTAGGGATTGGCCCTTCGAGATTGGCCGAGTGTGATTAATAGAGCCAAAGGGATTCCTCCGGACACCATACCCAGAGGACTCGACCAGACTCGGACGGATACGAAGAAGCTTCCCAATTGGAGAAACGATACAAAGCCCTGTTCGCGCTTGTGAGTCGAGGCTTCGAAAGATCGAAATAATTCTTTAGGTACACGAAAAATTTTAAAGACGACTGGATGCCGGGAGAATATTATTGGGGTGTTTGGATGGTGAAGGAAGAAACATTGGTTGGCTCTAGTAACACCCCACTCACCCGTAGTCACTCCTGTGGAGCGATGAGGCGAATAATCGGGTTACGGATTACGAGCTCCGCGCTGGCCACAACGTATCTATGGAAAGTTGACGAGAGACGCGAAAGGGGATGTCTTGTATGCACGAAAAGCCTGTCCACCTACGTATTTCATGACGTTGACGCAATCACCTTCCTCCACGTGTTTCACGCGTGTCCGGTGAATCTGAAATCGTTCATTGGAAATCCGTAATTGTTCTATATATTGGGACGTAATTTCCTGTTTCAACCGAATTCACACATACAGGAGACGACCCTCTGAAATTCCCCCTCCCCCCCTCCAGCCCCTTCGGAAACAAAAGCAAATTAATTCGGGCAAAGACAAATGCCATATGGGCGCCGGACGCACCGTTGCGTTTACGAGACAAACGAAACCCGCAAGAGAATTGCTCGAAATAAGAAACAATAACAGGTGTCCTGTTATTCCGGAAAATGCAGAAATTCAAGAAATTTAAAAACGAAAAATCCGAGTAAGGTCAAAATTAATTTCGTTAAGAATTCAGGTAAAGGAAGCAAGATACAAATTGAATGAAGCTTTCGAAAAATAGCAGTCTCGCGGGAGCTTCGAACTTCGAGAGGCGAGAAAAGCGCGATACAGTACAGGCACCCTGTGGAAGCGCCAAGGCGAGACTTTTGCGCTAGGAGAATGATCCATAGGCCGACACCTTGGTGAAAGACGCGAAACGCGAGCAGCGACAAGAAAATTAGCTGATTGGAAAAAGATTTCGCGATACGTCAGTAGCAGATAATCTGGATTCCGATAACGGAGAGATCGGTTATCTTCGTTGGAAATAAATACAGGAGACGTGTATCTTATGTCGTGCAGTTATCTTTCCACCTATGTAAATCGTATTAGGGCGTTTTCATGGAGCCGTAGGGTACGCACGAGCAAGCAAACCCCCCAAGTATTTCTTTCCCCATAGAAGAGATCCCTTCGTTCCACCCTCCCGGACCGCGCCCTAATATAAATATTATTACACTTTGATGGGGTTAGGTTGACACTGGCTCTATAGAGGGAAATAGTTGGAGAGGGCGGCGAAGGGTGACTACGGGCTAAGGGTGCTTCCGGGGAGCCAGGACTACCTTTGGAATTGGGGACTCCTGCGTTTTTCATTAGAAACGAATTCCAGCCGCCACGTGGCCTCTCACAATACCTGGGACTTATCGAGAACCCTTTGCCCTGCTGCACCTTTTATAGCCATGACCCTCGGGGGCTCGTCCGGACGCTGCTACTCGGAAGCTCCGAAGCGTCCAGACGCCCAGGCATATTTCTTCATTCAGGATCAACCGGGAGAATCCTCGTGAAATAATTGGACGAATAGAAAAATCGGACGCGTGAAGAAAAATTAATTGGTAAATATTTCCATTACGATCATAAATTCTGATCCCGTTGTACGCATTTACAGATAATACATGTAGAATGAGAAGCCAGCCCAGCGATCCCCGAGCGAATCGCATATTCATGACAGCGACTAAGTCCACTCCCTAAGAGTCTTAAGCACTTAGGGAGTTTTCACTGATACTTGACGCTGCCTTCTGCAAACTGCTCGGTTACGTCATCAAGGATTAGGGATTAAATGACGAGAGAGCCCTGGATTTCGACACCTACCAAAATCGATATCCCAACCTCCGCTACAGCGTATCGATATCGATAACTCTCGTTATCGATTTGAAATCGATCGGCATATCGATGACCAAGGGTGTAAAGACAATGAGTAGCAGGACGAAAAATTATTCGGTAACAATGACGTTTTTAATAACCGGTTCAACAACGTTACAATGTCATATAGGTTTCAATTATATACGCACTTTCATATTTCTTTTTAATATACATACATACATGTGTATTGCTACATGCCTCTGTACGTGTCTCTCTGTCCTGTGTACAAGGTATTTCGTATTTTCTTTTTTTCTTTTTTTCTTTCCAGCAAATAAAGTGCTTCTCGGGAAAGCGTAGTCGCCATATAATGTATACAGTGTATAAGTACATAATGTATCTGGTATAGGTATACAGTACGTGTTTATGTGTGATTTTTTTCTTGTTTTTCATTATGTACGCGAGACAGCGCTTACGAAATTTCATATAGGACTTTAATAGATAGCAACGTATAGCACGGTACGATATGTCTTGGATTTCTAGATACTTTCATCGATGACTTTCATTTGCGATTAAAACGACGCTCCAAAGGAACAATGATAACTCACTATTATTTCTACTGGCTGGCTCTTACAACACTCGATAAAACGCATCATCTTAAGCAAGCCCTAATTATCCTACCTAACCTCATCTCCTTAATTAAAGTCTTCCATTTATTAACGATCGAGTGACGATTATGTCATTTTGAATTCCGAGGGGTTTACGACGCGCGTATATACACATGCGCGTGCATACGTATGTATATATATAACACCCAAAATACAGTAGGCAATTTGCAAACTTTCAAAGGACAATCACAGAAAGATTAGGCATCGGGGATGATAATGGTCATGATATGCGCTGGGGTTGCTCGTTAAGTGGATTAAGAAATATTCTTTTTTTTTTTCTATTTTTTCTTTTTTTTTTTTCCTTTTTTTTTTTTTCTTTCCTTTAGACAAGAAGTAATCTTCGTATTTACAAGAGACGAGAGAAGCTACGGACAGCCTACGACTACCGATCGATACAATTTAATATAATCCGCAATCCAATAATTCAAAAAGTAGCTTTACGTGCGTCGCGTTGATCGGTTACTATTACGCAGCGTCACTTTTAATAGGTATTTTAATATCTACATTGAGACGTCAACATATCCATCGATAGTTAATAATTACGAGTGGAATTTGTCATTTCGTGGAGGCCAGCTCGAATAGAGGGAACGACGACGAGGGAACTTCCTCCTTGTTTCTCAAAGGATATTCGAGCAATCTAGACGATCCACGAATCTGCCGTCCTTTTTTCTCCTATCCCTGTTTCCCCCCACCTTTTCTCTCTCCCTCTCTCTCTCTCTCTCTCTCTTTATCATTTTATACGTTACACGTGTGTCATCGCCAGGCGAGTCAAAGGTCAACGATGTAGGATCTACGAAATTGGGAGGAGGGGGGAGGGATGGAGGGCGAAGGGGGTTGGGGGAGGGGGGATAGATTAAAAACACGTTCGATTCAGGCACTGTAAAACTCAAAGTTATCAATAATCGATAGCTATTGATCGCGATCCTATAATCATTAATTATTTCAATATTCCCACATTCCCGATATTCCCAGCCTATCGATAGAATTCCTAAGTTCCGAGTCTTAGCCTAACCTATCCAGAGATATGATTTCTCAGGAGACTCTAAACGGATCCTTAATTATCTCATTAACATTCGTTATCTCTTTTCCTTTTTGTCACGCGTGCACAGTGTCGTTCGTCATTGAGGACATAAGATTAGAGATTTACAGGATATAGAGGAGTTTGGATGGACGCTAGGTGTTCCCTAGGACTCCCTATAGGAATCGCAGGCGAAGTCAAGTTCTCCCGATAATTCTGACATAACGAAGTCTTTCTATTTAGGAAAAACGATGCCCATAAAAATACAGATATGTTGTGAGTGCCTAAGGTAACGTGGAGATGGGTGGAGATGGGTCCTCCGTGTGAGTCTGACGTTCGAACGATTCGGGGCAAAGTATTGGAATTTCTCGATAAACGAGACGAACATTCGTCGTCTCTTTCCTATGTCTTTTGTAACATCTGCGCTTCGCATTCTCTCTCTCTCTCTCACACACGCACGCTCTCTCGCTGATTCTCACATTTCCTACCGTATAACCTAAAAGTAACATCTTACGCTCTAAAGTTTCGGGCTCCGTGATCCGGAGACCCTGATATGTTATCTTGGTTCAGCAATAAATATTTTGTCAACAAAATGGCGAAATAACAAAAGGAATTGCTCGTGCTAGGTCCGCGAGCGAGAGTCCCTTGCTGACTGGAAGCCAACGCTCGGGGATTCTTTTTTTTTATCTATACACGTATATGCGTATATTATATACTACGTGTTACGAATAATCTCAATGTACCCGAGTCTTCGTCGGGTTCTCTTTGGGAGTTATATGTATAATCCATAGGATTCCTGGATCTTGATTGGACTCTCCTGCCTCCTTCGTCTCTCCGCTCCCACCGCGAGCATCTTCTGGCTCGCAGTTTCCCAAGAGTTTCGCACCAGGAGACGCCGCAACTGGACCACCCCTTTGTACCTGGTTAATAGCGAGAGCGAAGATCTGAATGGCTGACATTGTTCGTCCCATCGACACTGACCCACTGACGACACGTTTCGAATTTATTTGTAAAGCAGCCAGCGGCGCAATAGGCTTCGCAGCACGTGGCTCTGTCGTTCGTTGGATACCTGCCCATTGTACTGAGGATTCGGTACGGATGGACCAGGACACTAATACATCCCTTGCCTGAAGGGGTTGCTGTCCCCGGCTGGCCGTTCGACGTCCGTTCCTCTCCTGAAGGGATTAACGTCAACCGAGGCGCCACGTGGTTCCCGAGGTTCTCGAGGATCCCGTGGCTCCTGGACGTAACTCCTCTGCTGGGAATAACTGGATTGATCGTAGGCAGCCGGTTGCTCGTAAGTATTTGCACTCTGGGGGTAGTCCTGGTCATAGGTCTGCCGTGACTGCTGATAATCTTGCTGATCTTGCGCCTGGTCCAGGTTCGTTTCCATTCGACCTTGAGTGAGATGATTGCCAACGTCTCCGGATATGGGTCGGTGCTCCTGAAGGACGTAGGTCTGGTACTCCTTGTCCGGTGGATCTTGCATGAGGACGTTGGCTTCGTCCTGGAAAGGCTTGAAGTCGTAGATGTGCCTGAGGTAGTAGAGGGCCGGGGCGTAGAGCAGATTTGAAATTGCGATGCCGACATTCAGAGCCGTGAAGCCAATCGCCTCCACGACGCCTCCGGCTATGATCGGACCAACCGCGTAGGCCACGCTGTAGGAGATGTCCGCGATGGCGTAGATGCTCCCGTAGACGGAAACGTACCTGACGTCCACCAGGTAGCCGAGCGTCGGCAGCAGGGCCGTGTCGATGAGGGCCATGCCGAAGCATATTCCGCAAATCGGTATCATGAGGAATTCGTAGGAGCTCGAGAACGGGATCATGAAGCAGCAGAGACCTTCGAGGGCCAATCCCACGGCAGCTACGAACCACTGATACTGTGGATACTGTTTGGCTATCTTGACGGTTATCACCACACCGAATACGTGGGGGAAGAAGGCTGGTAGCCATATCATGCCCATCTTCCAGTTATCGTGGGTTATGTTCTTATCCTCCATCCAGAGGGAGATGGTGGGTTCTAGAAAAGCCAGGGCGACGTTGGCCATCATCAGGGCACCGGCGCAGACGGCTATGTAGGGGTCGATCAGGAGCTTCCAAATTGGAATGGTGGGCGTTTGCTCCCTGTGCCTGTCCTGGAGCTGTTCCTTGAAAGGCTTCATCACCAGGAGAAGCATGAACCCGTCGGCCAGGCTGACCAGGGCCAGGATGAGGAACGGCATCTCCTTGCCGGCAAATTGGTAGAGGGCGCCGCCGAACGGTGGAGCCACCAGGCATCCAAAGCTGATGAAAGCCAGCGCTATTCCAAGAGCCTGGGACCTTTCGGCGTCCTCGGTGAAGCGATCGGCTATCATGGCGAGACCAGCAGTGTTCGCAAAGGCTGATCCCACGCCTTGGAGGCTCCTGGCGAAGAACAGGACCCCGTAGCTCCTGCCGCATGCGAAGACTGCAGTCGACAGGAAGAGGATGCACAGTCCGATCATCATCGGGATCTCGTAGCCGATCCTGTCGATGAGCGCCCCGGAGAAGGGATTGACCATCAGCTGGACTATAGCCTTCGAGGCAAAGAGGATCCCCGTCGCGGAATCCTGACCGTGGTGCGAAGGCGTTCCTGTCGTGTTTCCAGCATCGGGCTCGTCACCGAATGCACCGACGATTTTTAGGTAATCCGGTATAATGGGTACGATCACCATGTAGAGCATGTTGTCAAGGAGCAGAGCAATGGAGACGATCACCAGGACCAGTTTCCGTTGAGCCTTCGGCTCCTGGAGTTTCGTCCAGACGAGCTCCTTGAGCTCCCCGAACTCCATGTTGATGATGGGTATACGTATGGAGCTCATGTTTGCGCCTTCACTGTGACCCACCGAGATCTAGAAGGTCTACCACCAGGTACACCAGGTCCAGGTTAATACTCGCTAGGCTCGATGACCTCGAGCGTCTCGGATGGCGAAGAGGTCGTTGCGATTGGGGTGGCGCGCATCAGGCCAGGCCGGGGGATACCTACAACAAACAGCGTCCGTTTCGATTAGCGCTTTGGTTCAGCTCGGTTAATTCGATGACGAGAATCCGACTATCCCTCCAGTGACCTCTGACTATTTGGAATTGGTCACGTATCGGCATATCGACCCTGAGACTCGCGTGGACCGATACCACTTGGGACTCGAATAGGTATCGGGCCAAGGGGACTCCTGGCCCGGCCTGGTAAGCGCACCTGATTCTTCATGGAGGAGGACGGAGAAAGGGAGCCCTCTTTGCCTTAATCTTTTCCTTTCTTTTCTTGAATCTCTTGCCCGTTGCCGGACACATATTTTCGCTTGCTCAATAAACATCCACGCAACACGAGCTCGTCTGTCGGGCTTCCACTTTGCCTCTACTTGAACTCTCCCGCGCGTATATTCACCCTTGGTAGGTAATTGGTGAATATCGTGTTACCGTAGTGGTAACGAACTCTCCCAAGTATCCGGTTGGTATACGTTTTCATTGTGTCCGTTACATAGGTAAATTGGTGAATTAATTCGAGGGAGACCAGAGTCAAAATGATTCTGGCACGAGCAGAGTCCGGCAGATCCACGCCTCGTGCACAATTGTCTCGTTGTGCTGCGGCTGTTGCGTCAGTGATAACAGGAGAAAAGCTCCCAGGAAACAAAAGCAGAGAGTGCTGATTATAGCTACGATTCGTTCTTCGCCCCCCCCCCGCCGCCGCCCTTTCCCCCTAAGAAAGTGCTTTCTAACGATCGACTGCCATGGGAAAGCTACGGGGAGTTCGCGTGCCGAGTAACCAATTGCTTCCTTCGCCCTGAGCAAGCTCACACGCGAACCTTAGCACGTATTCGTAGCAGAGAGTGCTTCGTATAACTCAGGAATTATTTAAGGGCGCCATTCGACACGAAGGAGGTCGAAACAAATTGTTAAAAAGAATCTTCGAAACGAACCGACGAGTAGAACGACAGTCCGAAGCGAAGGAGACGAAAGAGATGCGGACCCGTCGCGTTGGCCACTCAATATTTCAATTAGTCAGGAAACATTAGCCATGTCGTCCCGGTACGAGAACTCGAGTAGATACTTTTGAACTCGATAGTCCAGGAACAGAGAGAGGGGTTCTAGCTGGGGTCACCCTTTCATTCGAATGAATCGGCCGCGCGCATCCCAGTGGCAGACCTATCTCAAGGGAATCGGTCCTCGGTCATTCATTTCTACCTTGGGAGCCAGGAGGATGAGCTCGAGGAGTGGCCCGACTGTACGGACCTGGATTAATTAATTACGGAGGCCACGCTCCGACGGACAGGCATCGCTCAAAAAAGTCCTTTCAAGGGAGCCTCAGCCTCCTGATGGCTCCGCTAATGTCTCTGGTGCCTGTGCTCTTTGACTTAATGACGCAAGTAGCTACGCACTGGCAATGATCTCAACCGAGCGATCCTGATACAGTTAGTTAATCAGGAGCCTCCCTGGCGAATAGGTCATTTGGATAGTGGTGGGTACGGAGCGTTGAATGGGGGATGGCAGGAGGTTAGGTGATGGGGTGACCTCATCGGTCAGATCGCCAGTTCCTGAACTCACCAGAGTTGGCGAACTTCTGCCGGAGGGAGCTGGCGAGGCGTTGGGGAGCCGCGAGGGCCGGGAGCCCTGCGAGTAGTCCGCTCAGGCTTGAGCCAGTGTCGGGCCCAGGTTCGACCTGCGGCCCGTTTCCCCACGCCTTGGATTCTGAAGTGGGGCCCTCCACCTTTCCAGTGAAGACCTTAACCGGGTCTGCAACATTGCCCGTGGGTATCGGCCATTAATTCAATTGATACGACGAAAGTGAAAATGTCAGTCGGAAATAACTGAAGGAAGGACAGTTTTGAAACTCTGACGATCATTGACAATATTATTACTATTGGCTCCTCGGTTGGAGTCGCGTTCGTTAGTATCCATATATCGATTCATTGTAATTTACAACATTGTAATTTACTTGAAAGAAGTTTCCATAAGTGCGACAGGTTACGGATACACTTGTATATAACAATACAGATATATCGCTCGTATAAATATATCGGCAAAGTTTATAAGTTGACTTCGATAAGCTACCGGGGGGGGCGTCTTTCAATTAATAAGTGACAAAGAGCAGCCTGCGATGTTTGTGGAAAAACGCAGGAAAAAGCCAATGAAAATGAGTGATACAGAAGTGCTAAGGTAAAATTAGTAAAAGTAGGTAAAACGAAAAGTACTTACGGAGATCGAAGGACTCCCGTTGTCGGAGCACGCGAGCACGGACGTCTCGGCGTGTGTCTCTCCGTCAGGGTAGCGTCGGGACGTCTGCCCTCGGAGTCCTCCCCGCCACCTCGTGATCCGCTAGCCCCTTCGCCCCCCTTGCCGCCCCCCCTGGCAGCCCGGGGTCTCGCGACCCCCGCGAACGCGCAGCCGCTGGCACGGAACCCCCAGGATTGGCGGCGACTCTCTGCGTCAGCCTGCCGCCCTCCCGTCCTCTTGCTCTTCGCCCCAGCCCCCAAGGCTACCTCAGCCAACCCCCTC
>NW_014332897.1:81140-95192 GCF_000341935.2 Cephus cinctus | reverse complement strand
CCTCAGCCAACCCCCTCCCCCCCTCCCCAGGCGCCCTCTCTTCCTCGGCATCGTCCTCGTCCTCCGGCTCGAGCACCCCTCGCCTCTTCGCCGGAGTGCACGCGCCAGGTATGTATAACTTTGCTGGCGTCGGCGTCGGCGTCGGCGTCGGTCGATGCTGCGCGGTATTTCTGTCCCCAGGTCGATAGCTCACCTGTAACGTATGTACACTCGCACCCACCTCTTCACGCTCCTCACACGTCCTCGCACAATCCCTCGCGGAATCCTGCCGAAAGGGGTCGGAGCAGTGTCGTTCATCCAGCGGGGACCTTCCTGTCGCTCGGGATTCTTCAGAGCCGTCGGCGAACCCTTTTGAGAACCTCCGGGGCCGAGACGAGGGTCAAAGGTCACGGGGTTCGAGCCCGTGAACGCTCCAATAGGATGCTGCTCCCTGGCGGTACCGTTATCTTCACTCCCGCTCCTCCTCCGACAGCGGAACATCCCGCCACCTCCTCAGACTTACACCGGATATCGATTCATTGAAGGAAATTTTTGGAAAACGCGTTGAGATGCAAGACCGGCCATCCCACTGGATCCTCTACTCGATCACTCGCCGGCTACTTTTTTTTAGGGACTGGGTCGGGAGACGTGGGTCTACAGAAGGATGCCCATCTGTCTGGTCTGTACTTGAATGGACCGGGTCGAAACCTTCCCCGAAGCCGTTTCATCTCCGTCGTTGAAATTTCCGAGAAAACGTGAATGGCGCAGGCCAGGGTTTACCGGGAACTGAATTATGGAGTTTTCCGAGGCCGCCAGCTAAACGTTCATGGAAACACCTTGTTCTGAAATCCCAGAAGCAGTACGAGTTCCAGGCATCGAACGCACCGCGCAGTGGAAACAGCCCTTACGAGCCAGCCACCCTTCGCTTAGCCAGTATAAACCAGGGCGCAGTGGCAGGGGAGCAGGGTGGCCATCATCAGAGAGAAAACGAGCCTGTTTCTGACGGCGAACGGCGTTAGCCTGACGAGCAAACCCTGTAATTTGGTGAACCTCCCTCTTTACGGGTACTGCCAACCCCTCTAGAGAAACCTGGTCGAACTCTCCGAATACTATTTTACGCGATTTAACCATTTTCATAAGAACGTTAACGAGAGGTTCGACTTTCAGAGTTAAAGACGAAAAAATCTCTAGGATTCTCATCCTTGCGAAATCTCTTCGAATCCTCCGCGAATATCCTGCGGTTCGAAGGACGCGAGTAAATCCCGGTGTTAAGGGATCTCGCAAGTAAACGCCAAAGTTCTACAAGGAACATGGAGGGAGTTAAGTATATGAATCTTGGCAGCCTTTCTACGCTCCGTGTCGTTGAACAATACGGCTGTGCGTTTTAAATATCTTATAAACCCGAAGGATCTAAAGTTCCGTATGAATTTCAAATATAAACAAAACGTCGATCCAATCGGCGAAGCGTAGCGAAACATTCTATCCATTAAAGTTCTCGGCTGATCTGAAATAGTTTTACGGTTGACAGATTCAGTTAACCCAACCAAACCTAACCTAACCTAACCTAACTTGATCCAAGCGGACGGTGGGATCGGCGCTCACGATTTCGCAGTTGCAGCCGTCGTGAGGCTCGCATCGCCGGGACGTGAGAGAGCTGGAAAACTGTCTGATCTAACACCGATCCAAATGATTCCATCTGAAAGGGATTTAGCAGCGATTGATCATCTACACATTTGCAACCGACGTATAACGTTACATAGATCGCTTTAACGCTTCCATAGAACTTCTGTTGAAATCACCTTAATTAATTCTACACAAGATCATCCTTATACGGTTACAGGGATGAGGATGCCAATATACATCCAGGATTGGTCCAGTTTCCAAAGAGCCGTTCAGTGATCCTAATCGCGTTGCTTGGAAGGTTGGTAAATGTAGGAAGGAGTCACGTCCCGGATAGCGGACCTGCAGTAAAAAACCAGTCAGGGCGACAGCCTGCGAATACTAAAGTAGAATCGAGTAATTCGGTTGAGCCGATCGAATTCACCGAGAAACAAGGGAAACCTCCCTGCTGCTGGCTGAATAACGTGTTAAATCTCTGATGAAATTTCGTTAGAAAAAAATCCCCTTATCACTTGAAACGTGCTATTATCGTAACCAAATTTTATTATTCAGGTCGAGATTTTCATTGTCCTTTTTTTTGAATTTTTTAAATCTCGAGGTATTCAAATATTTTTGAATGCCATAATAACGTAATAATAACGAGGGTAACGAAGATGGAGAATGGTTGAGATTCTCATGGTACCTAGTCACTTTTTCTTCCTCTTCTTCTTCTGCATACTCCATCATCTATACTCCCGTTTACCCATGTCTGGGTATACCGACAGAAGCCCACTTCTAGGAGACGCTCGCGCAATCACGTCGACACGAGTGTTTCCTCGAGCGTAATTAAAAACTGGAACGTGCAACGTGCGTTGCGCCCACGCGGTGTGTCTCGGCTGTGGCTGGCCTTTTGTACAAAAGTGATTGTGATTACAGTGAGAACAACAGGCGAAACAGGCGAAACAGGCGAAAGAGGCAAAAGAGGCAAAAGAGGCAAAAGAGGCAAAAGAGGCAAAGGAGAGGCAAAGGAGAGGCAAAGGAGAGGCATTGCTCTTGGCGATTTCCCAACGGAAGTGCCAATGCGGATTCGGGTCGCGCGTTGCAGCTCTGCTCGGGACGTTCGTTTCCTTATGAGACGCCTCTCCCTCTACCTTCGTTGACATAACACTTTGTTTGTTCGTATCTCCTCGTTCGAGTATTATTGCATAGAGAACACGGTGAATTTATAATTGTCGAAGTTTTCGGTAAAAGAGCTAATTAGGCAAACCTCTCGTATAAGTAACGGCTGATTACGCAAAGAATTAGTGAAAATTGTATAAATTATTACGAGAAACAAGCATTCCCGGGCGCTCGTAGGTGGCTCGAACCCTTCGCTTAGGGCCACCCGGGTGATTCCCACCGGGTGGCAGGAGGCGACGGGGTCGTAACGGAACAGAGGGGATGAAACAAGTCGCTCTGTTTGATCCGCAAACACTGTAATTGCCTAGAATATTATATTAGGTAGGTCGTTGCTGTGGAGGTGGGGAGGAGGACTTTGAGGATCCCCGTTGTCATCCTGCACCCCACCATCACCATCGTCACCGCCACCATCACGGAAAACACTGGAATAATAATTTATTTTACTTTCACAAAGGGAATGCGTACCACCACCTCCGCCACCTCCGCCACCTCCGCCACCTCCACCACCTCCACCATCGGCACTGCTATTGGCAGCTACGCATTAACGTTTCTCCAGCACGCTTTAAACCTTCCACTCTCCTCCTACGTAAAAGCCTCGTACGTTACGTACACTGCTGTAGATTGAATTACCCCGTTGAAAAGTTGGCTCTTTAGGTAATTCCGAAAGAAATTGACAACACAGGACAGGCCTAGAGAGCGTCACGTTAGGCTATTCAGCGGGTGGTCCCTTTCAGGCTGATGTAGTCCTAGCGACCCACCCCCGAAGAGGGAACCGCCCTGGTGCTTTTCAGCCCAGTCGAAGCCTGGCTCTGAATTATGAATAACATCTGGCCCTACCGAGTCACTCCTCGAACTTTTGGCCTTCTCAAAGTTTTACGGCTACTCCTCCAGGACATTCGAGAACCCCCTTTACCACCTTGACCAGCCGTCCCACCTGCACGAGATAGGATAAGGTGAGGTCCAACCCTCCAGTAATAACCGTACTTAAGGTGCTCGCCTCAGCATCCCTGTCCCAGTTCTGGGAATCGAAACTCCGAGTTCCTGGGGATTTCAATTCGCCTCCAGGGACTTTAACTGGCTCGGAGTAGATGGCTGGTAAGACGGCTGCACGACTCGCAGATATTGGGACAACCTGCGTGTCTCGGGTCGAGACTGAGAAATTGACAAAGTGAACTTTGGCAAGTGTCCGCGATTCGCAGGAATTCTTGAGCACGAGGAGATGGTCGCGTGTCGCAAATAGAAAATGGAGGAATAGGTGGAACGAAACTTAGCGAGGTATGCATATACAATTATAGATGCGTGACGTGCACAGCTGCTGGTATCGGAGAGAAAATCAATTATCCAGCCAGTAGGAGTAATGCTCGTTACATATGCCAAGCATGAATGTAGCAAGGAACGTGTGTATAAAGCCGAATGATTCGTAGAGTGCTCGTATTACCTGGCCGACATAACCTCTGGGAATAGAATAGATACTCTTTATATAGCTTGGTGCCCCATAGAAACAGTCGATTGGATCCTCCGTCACTCTCGCTCTCATTTACTTTCTTTCTCCGTCTAGGCGAAGACTTATTCGAGTCTCTTGAGTCGTCCACGTAGGTCACGATAAAGCACTACGTGTCTCGACTCTGCAATAGCAAGCGACGTATATACCCTGGGCATATCTCACTCGTGCCTACTATGTCTACTTATAGGCTCATACGTCAGGTGAGTGGATGGAATAACGAATAACGATCTAGGGTGACACGATCGATCCTGATCGAGCGAAAGGGTCGATCGTGATCGTCGAGGAGCAAGGCCAGGGTCGTGACTCACCCACTGTGACTCCCGAGACTTACGGAGAGACCATTCGGGTACGTGATTGCTCGAAGGGAGCCTGGGGTGGACCGCTGGACTGCTCATGCTCATCCGGAGCATTGCTTCCTTGTGAATGGATGGAGTTGATATTTTTTTCCTGAGCCCCGCTACAGCTAAGGCAAGCTCCGGTTTTATTGTGAATGAAAGAAACTTAGTGAGGACTGAGGACCGGGTACGGGACTTTGAAGGTATTCTTTAATGGGAAGCGGCGAGGAAGTTTTAGGCTGTAGGTGAAGAGGGGTCGGATCGCCAGCACGAACCAGGATCCCGAAGTGCCAGAGTCATGGCTCGAAAGTGAAGGGAGCTCGCGTGACTGCGTGTACCGAATGAAGTCTCCTGCGTAGGCCGGATGACCGAAGGGGGTTGGTTCGGTGGCAATGCCATTCTGTACTTGGCTCAGTCCTATTCCTGGATGAGGAGGATCTGAAGGGGAGAGGAGTACAGGGGTCATGCCAGGGGCGAACACGGAGGGATCGATGTGGTTTGGCAGAGGCCGTGCACTCTCCTGTCCTCTTTCCTCCCTCTTTCGCCCCCCCCCCTCTCTCTCTCTCTCTCTCTTTCTCTCTCTCTCTCGATGTCTATAGGTATTCTGCCCTTCGACTGCCTCCCTCGTAGGTAGAAACTGAGGGAAGAGTTTTCGGAGGGTCTGGGGGAGCACCCTCGTCTGCAGGGGGCGGAGGTCGATTTATTGATCGTCGAAAACCACGCCTTCCACCCCCGTAATACCACGCCTCCAACCCCTCGGGATCCTTCGGAGATACGGGGGTTGACGTCTGAGGGGAGGCAGGAACTAGCTGCAATTTCCTCTTTTTTTTTTTCCTTTCCCTACCACCCCTCTCCCACCCCCCCACTCCCTTCTCTACCCCTTCCATCCTCTTTTATTTCTTTTCTCTCTTATTGTTAGCCTCGCCAATTTGTAAGGACTACCCGGTCGAACATGGCTCTGCACATCACTCTTTCGACCCCGAAGTCTCTTCGTTCTGATAAGAAATCAGCTACCCCGAGCTACCCTGAAATCGTTAGGACGACCTCTATGACCTCTCCAAGAACATCCCTTATAATCTTTATTAATTTTGTAACCTAATTCCAACCCTTGCGTTGTTCCCCATACTTGATATGGTAGTCACTTCTCAAACGCCTGCAAGTGTATTGTTATTCCCACGTATTCGAGCCTAAAAATAACACACTCGTAGGTCTGTTAAAGGTGACTACCATTGAAAGTATAGGGAATAAGACACTTGGATTTGCGGCGTAGACCCAAGGAAAATCTTGAAAAAAAATGAAGAGGCGCAACCGATTGACGATTTCGGACCAGGTTCCGATTACGCACTGCTGTACCGTCATTCACAAAAATCAATCGGTAGAATCTTATGGGAAGTTATCAATGGTCATTTGAAGTCTCTCGTGTCTTAGGCACTATTGCTATCTGTCATGAACTCCGTACTCGGTGGACACGCGTACGTGTATTCTTGGCCAATTATCATGGACTTTCTCTGATCATTGCTCCTCAGCATCCCATATACAAGCAGGCTGCTGGTGTTTGTCTAAGCGTACAGCCGGATAACGACGACTGCCAACGAGCACCGGAGAAAGTACAGCACACACGTTCCCTGGCGCTTAGATGCAACGACGAAGTCTTGGCCTTCGCTGAACTTGCTCAAGACGTTCAAGACGTCACAGAGGTAATGATGAGGTACCCAAAATTGACGTCTGTTTTGTCTGGAACAAAATTACGCACCAAGCGGATCCTCCGTGCCACGTCGAAGTTCTATTTGAAATTTTAAGCCTCGCGACGAATCAGTTCAGGCACCTGTTGTGAAATCCACAAAAACCAATGTCGACACACGTGGAAGAAAATTACTGAAATCCCCGAAATGTCGAAATCTTATAAATTCCACCTCCAGGCGTTTCTTTGACTTTTCTTATTTTATGTTGACTTTCACAGATTTATAGAAAAAACAATGAAGCCTCGCTAACAGTCGATGGAATTTCAATGGGATTTTTCACACAGGTCTGCCACCAATACTTTCCCTTGGTACTGCAACTGCATTTGATTACGCAGTCTGATTGCAACTGCAACGTGCACCGTGAAGATGACGTGCGTGAGAGGTGAATTCGATGCGTCGCGACGCGTCGGGACGCGCTTGGTGTCTCTTACGGATAACCCACAGCTGCATGCTGGACACTCGTCTCCGTAGCACGTAAACAGAATCCATACGAGTGGGACCACGTGTCCTTGTTGGTTTCCCTCGCTGGTGAAACTGTGACGTCATAAACGCACTGACGTAACGCCTGCCAATTCTTCCGGAATCGAATGAGATAACTCTATTTCTATTTATTATCGTGAATGACTCTAAGTGAATCGACGGCTTGTCGCTGCCCTTGAGAAACCATTAATTAGCGTGTTGGAAAAGTTGACCTTTCAAATGAATTAACAGACGTTTGTACGTGCGATGCCGAATAATAGCCTGAAGGCCCAAACTTAGGACGTTCTTCTCGGACCGAGCAAGTAGTCGATTGCTCGCGTAATGCGGATTCGAGTGATCGGTAAGGAAATTGGAATTGAGCCAGAGGAGTGGGAGCGGGAGAGATTATTAATTATCTATGATAAATCCTGATTGGCTGAATTTGAGGATGATTTTTCAAAGGGATCCCCTCGTCAGACGTGACAATGTAATCTTCAGTGTGCCTGACCTTGGACATCTTCCCCACGCGTAATTGGCTAATTACTGACGGCCTCAAGACGTGACTCGAGCAACGAGAAAGACTCGAGCGTTCGGATGGCAAAAGGCAGCAGGAGTCAAGTCGGTGGAAGATTAAGCAATAACGGCGAACAAAAGTCCACGTCTGTTCAACTTACCTAGATAATCGTCTTACGTGTACACAGCTATATATACATACGTGATTTTCTTGGTTAACTCACCTAATTATACTCTCACGTGGTAACAAGCTGGCGAATAAGGATTCGCGTAGAATCGTGTCGACATGTGAAAATTCGTATCTACGAAATTGGCAATGCTCGTATGAATTATACTGATTTTTAACTTATTTTAACATAAACGACACACGAGTGTTCCAGTACAAGTCGTTAGAATCGATTATCGAATCGAATATGTGATTTCCGATGTATCGTAGTTCTTTGCGACACCATCGGTTTTCGCCAATTGAATCGGCAGGAGCGATGAAAATTTTTCGAAAAAGCCAAAATTCGGACAGGCGACATTGGCTGTTAGCTCTAGTAATCTTGCAGTAAGGAAGTATCGCTCGTTGAAGATCTCCTTGTGGTACGGATGGAACCGTGGTTATTGGTAGCTTTGTCATTTTTCCTATGATCCTTATACATTGGATTTTTGACAATGAATTTTGTAAATTTTTCAATTTTCAAAATTTTCAATTAAATACTGTACATATATAATCGCCATTGCTAAGGACTTGAAGGCGAAAGGTCGGTTTAAATTTTCCGTGATAAATCATCAGCCGATCCTCGTCTTTACATCAGGATGCACTTGCCATTTATCAATACTATATTTAGGTCCACGGATGCTGCATCCCATCCGTGCACCTTCACCCAGTTTCAAATCTCTTTTTTAATTCTCATCTAAGCGAGAACTCGTTCCCGACGTCGTCATCGATTCGTGAGGATCATCAGGCCAGGCCCGTGATCCTCGCTATTCGTCATCGACTCCGCAGGATTCCTATTGCAATTACGATTGTCGAGACATTCAACACGGACGCCATGTCCATATACACGAGCAGCCGAGCTGCCATCTCCTTCTGGAACTACAGAGAAAACTATTGCAATCCTCTATCCGAGCATATTTCTATTCAGCGGCAGTCATTATGTCGTTACGTTTGCGCGACAGGAATTGTAAATAAAGGCAGCCTCGGGCGACCATTGAACTCCGTCGCGACGATCCTACGAAACAATTGCCGTTCCCGAAAGAGCCTAATACACAAGGAATACGAATATTACTTTTCAATAACAACATACTGAAGCCCCGTTCACACAGAAGCGACCAGACTGTGACTCTCTTATTGTCGCAATCGTAGCATGAAAACCCCCGGCTCGAGTATCGCGTAGAAAAAGAATGTCGAGCCTTGGCGCGTTTCTATGATCGTCAAGATCGCGTAGCTGCACATGAAAACAATAACGAGCGACAATGAAGCGACTGTGAAGAATGAAGATACGACGCTCCGCAGTGGAGCACAATGCCTGGTGCACACGTAATAAGATAACAAGAAAACGGCTAATATCTTTCGCTATGTAACATAAGCAGTCGGGGGAATCCTTCGAATCAATTAACTGAAAGAGTCTTGGGCAAGCCGACACAAAGCAGCTCGCCGACTCGCCGACTCGCAAGACACCACGGATATTAATTATCTAGGGCAGATCCTCACCGGTGCAACCGACTCCGATCTAGCTGCCGTCACTTTCGCTTTTCCTGCGCGGCTTCGCCGATCGTTTTCCTCTTGTTCGTCCTCTTTTTACTTTATTATTCGTTTACCCCCTGTATTACTGATATTTCATACTCTGACTAAACCGCAGCGCGTGCTGCTCAACTTTGTGGCTTCCCCGTTACAAAGTCTTCGACAATTGTATTAACCGATGTGAAATCAGAGTTGACATTAATCTTTTTAAAACGCGAACCAACCGACGTCCATTCTTATGGCTCGTTAACTCCCTTTAGTCACGGGGTCACACTCCCTTGAAGCGTGCAAAACGGAAGCGCGACCTGCGGTGACCCCGAGTAATGGTAACCCAGAGTCCAAAGAGCGGTAAGCAGCATTAGCAGCGCAGTAACAAAAAAATATTTTCGAAATACCTGGGAAATCGGGCTGCGAGCTACGAGAGGAGCATTGTTCGGTCGGTCGATTCAAACTTCCCGCGCATTATCTCGAACGTTAATCGGGACTCGGTTGACGTCACTCCGAACTCGCCCCTGGAAACCTATTCAGGCCTCATTAGATATCCTGTGTCTTTTGTGTTTTCGAGCACCGACACTTGACTGTTATATAAATTGATTAAACCGGCGATGCATTTTTTTTAGAGGAATTACTACAGAGAATTGTATCTGGACAAGATGGCGGAGTGAGTGAATTAAAAATAGAAAATTTTTTGAAAAAATTAAGTACGAGCGTGAATTAGAACGTGGACTGTCCAGGGTCAGTCACTGGGCTCATCTTCTCCGTAGGCTTCTTCTTCCCTCCTGGCTCGGACGTATCCCCGCTTTCGTCTGATCTGCCCTTTCCTCTGCTCCCCACCAAGCTCCCCAGTGGCACCGTGGCACCGTGGCATCCTCTTGCACCTCGAGACTTTCTCCAAAAGACGGCCAAGTATATAAGCCAGATGCGCAGTGTTTGAAGCACGTTAGACCAAATCAAAGACTCGGTACTGGTGAGACACGAGGACCCCCTAGACATAAGACCACCGTAGCAAAAGATATCGGAAGAAGATAAGAAGGGGAGAGAGAGAGAGAGAGAGAGAGAGAGAGAGAGAGAGAGAGAGAGAGAGAGAGAAAGAGCGGAGAAAGAAATTAAGTAATCGGGTGTGAAATCGGCATCAAAGTTAGGATTTCATCAGGGAAGATAATGAGGCCCTTCCGAAATTGGGCCCTACTGGCAGTGAGCCTACTTGCTACGGCCCTGCTACCACCGAGCTGCGCCGAGGGTAAGAAAACACGAATATCAATGGGAGATGACTCTACGAGTTTGTTTCCTTGAAATTTCCCAATCGTCCGAATCGTCGCCCTTTAGTTTCCAACACTGGCGACACGTCGCGAATGCTGATAGACGCGATGATTTCGAAGAAAAACTTACGGGCGGGTTTCCAATGGGAATCGAAAGTAAAATTGAGAATGCCTGAGAGGCGCGAAGCATAAATTAGCCTGTTCTCTATTGACTGTATATCAGGGGACGCTCGTAGTATTGACCAACAGTGACATCAGTCCCGAACGTGCGAGTTTTTTTTCATTAATTTCTATTTTTCAATTATCCGAATTAAATACGACTAGTAATTTCGATTGTTTAATTGAAAGATTTATAATTCTGAGGCTCTATGCAATTTTTCATTGTTTTGTCAGAATGTTTTGACTGCCGAGTAAATTCTAGTAATTTTCTTAGCACTACTTACTGACGTGACAGTCGAATCAAGGCCAGACCGGCATTCACGATGTATCACAGAAGGGGTAGGCGAAGTACGTGAGACTTTTTTACGGAGACGTGGAAAACGCGAGACGAGATGCGGTGCACTTGAAAGTGCACTCTCCTTTGCATTCTTTCACCTGAATCCCGAGTACGTGACGAATTTTGCTCTCTGAGGTTAATCATCGTAGCGACGTACGACGAATCTCCCACACTTTCACCATAGAGACGAGACGCTGAGAGATGCGATGAGAAAATGAGAGTGGGGCCCAGGTGTATCTTCCACATGACTATGAGGAGCCTGAGTCTTCTTGCGGGATCCTTCCTTCACTTTCCACGCTTCGCTTGGTTCATTCGGTTCACCGGATACATATGGACTCGCGATTTTGCACACTGGGGATTTCAATGCTCTCTTACGTGTTCGCTGCGGCCAAGTCCAAGTGTCTAGTTTAAGGATCGGGAGGAGTCCTGGGTATAGTGAAGGATGAAAGTTTTTTTTTTTTTTTTTTTTTTTTTTTTTTCACGAATTGCATTTATTTTTGAATGCACTATCCTTTTGTTATGGGGACTGAGGAAGGTGACTGGTGACGTTTGAAATAATGGAGTTTTGAAAGTGACAACGAGAGAAAGTGAGTTTTAGAAAATTGAATTAAAAATAATTGAGCCTCCGTTTCAGCACCGTTGACGGGAAGCTACCTGCCGCCGTCCACGAGCTATGGGACACCGAATCTTGGAGGTGGTGGCGGAGGTGGTGGCGGAGGTGGTTTCGGAGGCGGAAGTGGAGGTGGTTTTGGCGGTAGTGCTCCGTCATCGAGTTATGGAGCTCCTTCGCTAGGAGGAGGCGGTGGAGGAGGTTTTGGAGGCGGTGCACCATCCTCCAGCTACGGAGCCCCATCCAGTGGAGGATCCGGCGGATTTGGTGGTGGTGGTGGTGGCGGTGGCTTCCGAGGAGGTGCACCCTCCAGTAGCTACGGAACTCCCTCTCTGGGCGGTGGTGGTGGAGGTGGCGGCAGACCGTCCTCTAGTTACGGAGCACCTTCGTCCGGCGGAAGTGGCGGATTTGGAGGTGGCGGTTTCGGCGGTGGTCGTCCATCCTCGTCCTACGGTGCACCTTCTTCCGGAGGTGGGTTCGGAGGTGGCTCTGGAGGATTCGGAGGTGGTCGTCCTTCGTCCAGCTATGGCGCACCCTCTTCTGGTGGAAGCGGAGGATTTGGAGGTGGCGGTTTTGGAGGTGGTGCTCCATCTTCCAGCTACGGAGCACCATCCCGTGGAAACGGAGGTGGACGACCTTCTTCCAGCTACGGCGCACCGTCTTCCGGTGGTAGCGGCGGATTCGGAGGTGGCAGCTTCGGCGGCGGAGCGCCCTCGTCCAGCTACGGCGCACCGTCTTCCGGTGGTAGCGGCGGATTCGGAGGTGGCAGCTTCGGCGGCGGAGCGCCCTCGTCCAGCTACGGCGCACCGTCTTCCGGTGGTAGCGGCGGATTCGGAGGTGGCAGCTTCGGCGGCGGAGCGCCCTCGTCCAGCTACGGAGCACCGTCATCTGGCGGTGGCAGACCATCCTCCAGCTATGGTGCACCCAGCTCGGGCGGTAGCAGTGGCGGATTCGGAGGAGGATTTGGTGGTGGCTTTGGAGGTGGAATCAGCGGCGGGTAATTCTGACACAAATCCTCGAGTATTTAATATAAGAAAGTAATAAACCACAAAATCTTATCACCTTATGTGATATCTTAGCTCCGGCGGTGGTTACTCCAGCGGCGGCGGCGGCGGCAGTCGTCCATCTTCGAACTACGGTGCTCCCAACGTCGGAGGTGGCGGTGGAGGCGGACAAAGCTACGCCAGCAACGGCGGCTACCAATATTAATATGGCCGCGTGCCCTTTCGTGGACTCTCGTAAATCGATCGGTAACCTTTAACTTGGATCTCCTTACCTTCCATCCTAGACCTTCCTGAACCTTCCCCACCAGTAAAGTATCTCCTCATCACGATAATGCAAATTCACGAATACCAGAAACTTTGATTATTTCGACTAACAAATGAAGTTATATTCTGAGAAAAACGATAACAACAGAATAAGTAGAAAGTAGGAAAGACAAAAGCTACACCTGTCATAGAAGATGATGAAGAAACGAGTCCCTCTTGGGGAACGATTGTACATTTTATACTTTTATACAAAAAAAAATCCAAAAAATTAACTTTCGAAAATAATACGTAAGATACTCTGACACGAGCCGGCAGACAACCACCGTGCTATCTTTAGGCTCCTGTAACTTATTTATTTTTCTAAAGTTGCTTTTACATGTACTAATAAAGCCGCTACCTTAAAAAAGTGTAAAACTTTACTCCAAATGAATTTCAAGCAAATCCAAAATCTGACCTTTTCAAATAATTCATACAGAATGTATATATACACGTATTGTATACCCAAGGCTCAGAACGAGGCTACTGCGAATCTCGATATAGATCCGACTAAGGTTATTCAGGCGGTCGGCTACATCGATCCCAGAGAAGCTACTAATAGAAGTACCATATAAAGAAAAGACTTACCTAGGAGTCATTAAATGTCTGCTAGAACTCTCGTAAAAATTATTTTCACCGAAAAAAATATATATTCATCGAATTCACGCATAGAAGTGCGAAGAGTCTTCCCTTCGAAGTAACATCAAAATTGTGAGCAATTTTGAAATGAAGAGTCTGCCAAAATTTCAATTTTTCTTACCTAACGCGTCCAAAATTCTATTTTAGTCCTCAACATAAAAGGAAAAGAGGAAGAAAGGAAACAATGACGAAACGTTTTTGTACACCGTTTATTTTTAACATTTACAATCAACATCTCGATTACTTTTGTCAATTATGCACGTATATAGTACAGTGCTGCTTAACGCACGATATACATTAATTACTTTCGATAATTTGGAGAATTAATCCCCTCTCCTTTTCTCACACTTTCTATACTTTCATCCCACTATAGTTTCGTACATTAGCTTCATCCCTACCGTCGCCAAACTCCTTCTTAAAATTCTTCCTCCTTCGTATCCTTCACCACCTTCAATCGTATATCGCAACCGGCAGAACCTCGTGATATGTATAAGTTTCGTTACATCGTTACAATGTAATTGATATGTACGTAGGTAAGGTAACACGTGCGCCCCAGTACATACGTAATACCTACATGGTCACACACGTGTACACACGACTCGAGTAAATTATTCGTAATTCTCAAAATAGGGACGATTCGCGCGAAATCGATGTTTCACCAGGAAACAAAGAACAGTAGTAGTATATACCACAAGGATTGAGGGG
>NW_014332897.1:58633-80987 GCF_000341935.2 Cephus cinctus | reverse complement strand
GGTCAATCAGAGGATTTTCATTCGTAGGTAAAGACGGGGGGTGGAGGGATAGCTGTAACATGTCGATATTCGACGGACCCTGATTAATTTCAGTGTCAAATTTTTTGTTTTTTCCAGAAATACGAAGATTAATTACGCAACAGTTAGATTAAACGTTAAACGCGACTAGTTAACAATATTGATAAATTATAATCCTAACGGGACAATGATAAATGCTGAAACAACATGTAATTGCTTATACTGTTTTGGTGGATATGCATTGAGATTCTCGATTCGCTATGACTACGAATCTGTCGCCTCTCACTCGAATGATATTGCACGGGCAATAATATATTTGTATAATATATATGTAATTTATATATACTATATGATAAACACAACGTATCTGCGCTAACCGATCGAACTGCCGATAAGACCCTTCGGGTGAGCATCAATTTATAGATGAGCCAATGAGACACTCGAAAAACTATATTGCTACTCTCCACGTTATATATATGGGTGTGTGTGTGTGTGTGTGTGTGTGTAGTCAGTTTGTGCTTTTTAATGAGAGAAACGATGATCGCGATGACGCAATCGTGGAAGCGAGAAAAGTACAAGGTCGTTTAACGTAGAAAAGCTATCTTATTCTTTCCTTGCTTCCTTCGTGCTTGCAGCATTTTTTGTTAATTCTTTTTTTTACATCTAAACACCAAAGGCGCTCACTTGCTAAGTCTCGAGAATACGAAGCGCATTTGAAACGAGCTGATCCGAGGTCGCTCCTATTCGCTAGGGTCGCCTAAGGCGACTGCCTAATAAAATTGACTAATGCTTCTCGAGACTGATTGGCTACGGGAGGAGAGTTTTCGTTTTCAATAGACAAAGCGCAGGGACAAACGCGACATCGTTCCTCTTTGCGATACAGTAAGAATCGGCTGATCGATCGGTCTGCTCTTTTCATTCTCTTCAAAATTCTCTCGCAGTCTTTCTCACTCTCATTCACGCTCTCTCGTTCTCTCGTAAGCAGCTGTTATAATAGACTATATATTTCAAGAAAAAAAGACAAAAAACAAAGTGACTAGGCCTAATAGGCGGCGCGATGCCTGGGGCCTCCCGCACCCCGGAGTCAGGCGGTTCCGATTACTCGCGAGTCTCTTTATTATTGCGTTCGCTGCTGTGAAAACTCACCAGGAGTCAATCGTATTTAGCATTGAATTGCTTACAGAGCGCAGAGTACCAGAAGCATGACTCCGAGTTCGAGAGGAAGGAAGGACGAAGAGGTCAGGAGGATCCTGGGGAAATTCCGAAGGACCTGCCAGGGTAGGACGTCTAGAATGAGCTGGGGACATGGACGGGGACCTAGGGCTCTACGAATTGGTATGTAGAAGAGACAGAAGATTTAGAGGAGGCACCACACCACCGCACTTATTGTTGGTCACAGCATCCGATCACAGAACCAGGGATTAGAACGCGGTGCTGGATTGAGGCTGGCGAGCGACGCTGGGCCCGTGATGCCCAAGATGGCCGCCGCCGCCTCCTCCTCCTCCTCCTCCTCCACCTCCCCCGCCGCCAGTGGCAGCAGCCCCGGCGACCTCAGCCCCGACTATCCCGCATCCTGGCTCCATGTCGTAGTCCGGCTCGAGCGCAGGATTGACTCGTCCGTTCGATTCGTCCTTACTGCCGTAAAGCCTTCCGGCTCCCGCCGCGAGGACGGCCATCTGCTCCCCTTCGGCAGGATCGGGCCCGACCCTCTCCACATCCTCAGGAATGTTCACTACGCACCTGAAGAAATCGTAACCCGGCGCCAATTTGCCGGTCATGAAGGCGACGTGCGTGCCGTAGGAGACGCCCACGAGCGTGATCAAGGACAGCAACATGGCCATCGTCCTGAACGGGAAGAGCTGGGTCTTCGTCTCGACGTCGTAACCCGGGTAATGAATCAGCGCTGGGAGATTGATCAGCGGCTCTCCGCCGCTAATGCGAATCAGGAACGCTATCATGTACGCAGCCAGACTGCCGTAGGTGTTGCAGTATTGCTTGAAGTGCACGACCATCAGCAGCTGGGGGAACAGGATCACGTAGACCAGGTCCGAGCACATGGACCAGAGTCCGTAGATGGATGGGATGGTCAGAGCCATTACGGTGCTCAGTACTCCTACGACCCCTATTCCCGTGCGCATCACCCATATGATCTCCATTTCCGAAGCCTGCGTCACAGACCACCACCACCACAATTCGCTAACTTCTCGACACAGAGTCCGAGGCCAGTGCGCGCTGCACTTCCGCTTACACTCATTGCGCCTCTGTTACTCCAGAATGAGAAAAAACTTATGACTCACCCTCTGCCGGAAGATCAGCCTGTAGACGTTCCTGGCGAACATCGAGCTGGCAGAAAGGATGCTGCTGTCCGCGGATGACATCACCGCCGCCGAGACGGCACCCAGTCCGAAAAAGGATACGAAGTCCGGGGTCAGGTATTGAAGGACCATGGGCAAGATCATGCTCGTCTCCGTCTCTGTCAGTGGATATGGACCGGTGTAGTCGGTCTCGTTCCAGGCTGAAAGATCAAACCGCCACCTTGACTGCCATCCGATGCATCTTCAATCTCGACGTTCTCCAGTCCTCCCTCTTACTCCCCTCATCGATAATCAATTCTTCTCGATTCTCAAAATATCCCCAAACAACTTGACAAGTGCGAATTGGCTCGTGACGTAAGTAAATTATTGAGTCTAAATTAATCACGGTTTACGAACACATTCTATGTATATTTAGATAGGCCCGAACCGTCCTTCGATTCTCAATGGCAGCCCCAGGCATTGTCAGTCCACTGAGAATCAGTGAGATCATGTCGCCCTGACTTCCCCCTCGGTGAGAAACCCACATGGCAAAATTCCACGCTATTACGATCGGCCGTGTATTCTCTCCCTTCTTTAGTTCCATCGACCCCCCTCCCCCTCGTATAAATAGCACCCCGTACCAGCCAGCCAACAACCCCTGGCTCATTGTCGTCTCTCTCACTCCCAAGCCCTGCTGGGCCAGCGACTAAACGTCAAGTAGGATCGAAGTGCTCGGCTACGTCGAGCCGCGACTAATTTGATCCTAGTTGAGTATCTACATGGAATAAATAGATTGGAGAGCACTCACGAGTAGCTTTGGCAATCGCTCCGATGAGAACTGGTGGTATTGCCATGAGGATGCACCCGACAGCAGCTACGTAGCTCAGGACTTGGGCCCTGCCGGCCGTCTTCGATGAGAGGACCCGCTGGAAGTAGACCTGCCAGGGTATCCCGCCGAAGACGAGGAGGAGACCATAGTCCACGTAGTACCCGTAGTACCTCGGCTCGATCTCGCCTATCCAGTCAACGTCCATGGAGCTGAGGGACTTCACCTTGGGATTCATCCAGGCGAATGGTATGCACATCCACTGGAATCACGAATGATCGATCGTCGCACTGACTGAAGCAACGGAGCTGGAGCGGAGGAGGGTAGAAAATGTATTTGTTCGATTGCGCCGATAAGCGCACCCTGGAGGCCCTCGGGAGTCACTGGAGTCCCAGGAGCTCGAAGACGATGAAAAAGGAATGGCCAGTGAAAGGAGCAACTGAATGGCTTCTCTTTGGTAGATGCTTAGGGCACGGACAGGCATCGTAGGCGAGAGTGTGCCAAAGCAAGATCGGCTTAGAATATTTCTCTAATCACGATAATTCATAGGGAGTGAATGCGTCGGGGTTGAATGGCCAAGTCATCGTATGAAAGTGGACTGGTAGGTCGATTCGCTCCTGGAAAGAGCACTGGGAGGGTTGTATTTTGTTGTGAGGGTAGGAAATATTGAACTAAATTTGGTAATAGGAACGCTGGTAAAGACCGAGCCCTCTTATCGATCCAGTGCTTTGTAGCTCTTGCGTAGGCAGATGACGCCTTTGAATTATAAATTTATCGTGTTAAGGCAACACGAAACGAGTTTGATTGATTGGACGGGCCGGCACGTCTTCGACCCAGGGTGAGAGCAAGGGTTGTTTCCATATCGGGACTGGAAGAACTGTCAAGTGGAATTTTCAGACTCACCAATCCTATAAATATGCAGAACAGCTGTATGACGTCAGTATATGCCACGGAGTAAAGCCCACCAAAGAGTGTATAAAAGACGGCTATGCAGGCACTCAGAATGACGGAAGTGCCTTGATCCATGTCGATGATGACGGCGAGGGTGGCACCTAGGGCCGCCAGGATTCCTGCGGCCCAGAAGACCTCACCGCAAAGGGCCGGCAGGAATAACAATCCGCCCATGCGCTCCCCGAACGCGTCCTGGAGTGGATCCAGCATCGTGATGTACCCCTGCTGTCGCATCTTGTTGGCAAAGAATAGACCACCTGCGACATCACCGGGAACGGATGAGCTCAGCGGGCTCAAAATTCTCTTGCGATACTTTGCTCATGGCTGCTGACGTATGGCTACATTATGAACTCACCGAACACGAGACTGAGAGCGTAACCGAAGGGTGCCTGACACCAGATCAGACCCTTCGTGTATATTGCCTCGGCGGTGCCGTTGATGTATCCACCGCCCACCCAGGTAGCCGTCATCGTGAAGATCCCGACGAAGAGGCCAATGGACCTTCCGGCCAGCATGACCTCTTCCTCGGAATCGTTGCCCGCCTCTTTCTTCCTGGCGGCCCATATCCCCACGCCCAGGATCAAGACGTAGAACAGGACGATGGAGATGACTCCCGCGATGTTGATCATCTTTGGGGAGGATAGGTCGACCGGCACGAGGTCAAGCTCACGGAGACGAAGGTCCAAGAGGTTCGGGATGCGATCTGATTTGGGAACGTTTGGAAACCTGAACGGACGATCAAGAGCGCTCTTGCAGAGTGAGACACGGAGACAGATTCAATGCAGAATGAGTACGTAGGTATGGAAATGTAGGATGAAAGTAAACTAGATGGTGCAAGTGCATGCTTATGTGGGGCGCAGCTACAAGCTGAGAGAAGAGAGTTGTGTCGAAGGTCAGGAGAGAAGTGGGAGGAAAGAACAGAAAATAAGGATTGTTTTTGGTACCTCTGGAGACCCCGTGGGGTGCAGTCGCGCAACAGCGGGGGACAACCTCACACGGGTACGGGCGGCATGACCTGATGACGGTCCTTCCGGACGGCCGTCAACGATGGAGGGCTGGGATTCGGGGGGCAACAGTCGCCCCACCGGAGCGAGGTCTTTTGGGAGGGGCTATTCCTTGTCCTAAACGCGAGGCCGCCCATGGGCGCTGATGGCCATCGATTTCCAACCAACTCACTGGTACCGCCGCTTCGACTTCTTCCGATTTTGCCTTCTCTTCCTTTTCTTCCGATTTTCTTAAACGCACCTGGATCCTCCTCCTGGAAACAGGAGGAGCACTCTTGACACCGTCAACATCCCCGGGGGGGTCAATTTATCCCTAGCCAGTCTCTAATCCTGACGGGAAATACCAAACTACACTTCCTCTAGGCTGCATGATCATCACCGTGCATCCGGTTATCATAGTTCATTCTCAGACTCCTCGCAGTCATCATCATCATCGAGTACAACATTCACAATCTTATATTACTCACGATCAATCACCCTTGCCGCAAGCTTCTCTGATTTCCCTTATCACTGTTAACTGTTCCAGTAGACGAAGATACGTGAGACGTTGAAAAATTGAGACACTGAAATAAGGTACCCTTAGACGACGAGGAACACGAGGACGAGATCCCGACGGCGGCGCCGGACGTCGGAGCGGCCTAGATTCGACGTCCCAAGCGTCGCGGCGGCCTCCCCGCACTGAGGCACCCTCGCTCGAAGCACGTCTCTCCAGCCGAGGCACGTTACGCCACCGGAGAGCCGACGGAGAGCGACGAAGGGACACGGTATAATATTGATTCGGCCCCCGTGACGTCATACCGCCACCACCACCTCCATCCTCGTACCAAGAGTAGCTTCGCAAGCTTCTTCACCTCGACCACCTCCACCAGCCTCCTCGCGACCCAGCCCCTTGATTTTCGGGGCGCGGGGCGTGGACTGGGCTGAAGTCTCGAGCCTGCGCTTCGGCCGTGCCTCATCCTCCAGCCGGTCTTCAGGTTCCTAAAAGAGGACAGAGGTGAACCAGGTGTCACGGCTGCCCGAGATATCTCACAGAAAGTACCAGGATCCATTATGAATTTTATATTCTTTGTAAAGATAGCGCCGGAGATAGTTCATGAACGTAGAATGTTTTTTTTTTTAAAAAGCCAAAAGAATTATTGAATTAAAAATTTACCTTTTCACCAACGTATTTCACGTTTAGAATCGAGGATGTTATCGGATATACCACATACCGGGGAAGATTATTAATTTATTTTGGCTAATGAACTTTAATTAACCCATCTGAGCTTGCTTTGGCCTCGATGGGAGTTCGTGCTTCAATTTCATGGTGATTATTAATAACATCGTCTATGCACGTACGAAAGCGTTGCACGTAACAACTAGTGTGGAAAACTTGTGCTACCATTTTTTTTTACTTTTATACAAATTTCTGCACATAAATAATTACATTAGAGAGACAGTGGACGATGGCTCAAGAAATATCATAGTGTCTACAAGAATTGATTCTGATACCTTAACGAACTTTGACAGTCCAATCTATAATGTCTTTCGCAAACAATTAAACCCAGCGAGCCAACCAGTTCAAAGCGAAAAGGTACCATCGACCAATATCTATTAACAGAAACGCATTTGATCCCCAAGAGAGTCATTATCCAATTTATCGTCCTAGCAATACCCGTGTCCTTTGGCAGCTAAGCTGAAACCCATCACCAAGGGCATATGTGTAGGACGTGAAGCAAAGACATAGGTAGATCATAGTCCCACCCTTGTCCCCGTGTTCTCACGGGTCGATATCACTTGACCCACTCTTGACAATCCACGAACAACGACGTCATCGTCCTCGTCCTTGTCGAGGAGATGCTTTTTGCGGTGAATTAAACTCACGAAAGAACTAGAGGAGCATGGAGTGGCATCCATGAAGAGTTCGACGATACCATAAACGGCATATATGTATCTTCGATTTTACACGTGAAATCTCTGTTTAGATAAAACAATCCAGAGTCCAGCATATTATCTAAAATCATTTTGAATTAAAAAATAAAAACCCTTCCTTGTTTTTACGCGTGTCGCTTCTTTCAGATTAAAATCAATTAGTATTACCTAGTGGCTTTGGGCACCACCTTGCAAGTGGGTCGTTACGTGTCGGATTGAGGCTCCGATTAGCGTGACGAACCGGTGTCAAAAGTCAAGCAGAAGCGGCTCTCTCGCGGATGGATGGAATACGCGCATTGAATTTCGCCACGTGTCAGGTGAAGTTGGTGAACAATGGCCACGTGCGAGGAGGGACCTTCCGCTGGAAAGTAGTAATACGAGCCAGGATTAGGATCAATGTTAATGTTAGTACTAGTAGGTTATAGTTAACGGGGTTCAGTTCCCTCAAGCTTTTTGAGCCACGTGACATACTCTTTTAAATGAAGCGTGTCTCGTTCTCTTCCAACCAGCTCTGCATTAACTCAACATCATCAGGATTATTCAGAAATCCTAAAAGAAGTAAGAAGGAAAATCTTCCTGGATCCCTAGGTCGATTTTGGACTTTTTTGGGAATTTATCAAGATTTTCTTGTTCCTGGCCGAGAATGTCAACGGCTGGTAACAAGTATCGATCCCAAGAAAGACCTCAATTCCCCAGTGGCTCTTTTGCGTGCAGCTTCACAAGTCTTGAGTCAGGACGGGACGTAATCGGGCTGCTAACATCGTCTGTGAACGCTCACCCTGGGCATTTTCTGCGTTGTCCAATTACCTGGACATTATTCATAAGCAGATAACGGGACTTTTTCGTCAGCGAGATATTATACCTGAAAATGTCGATGACACGGTAGTACGTCATGCTGGGTATATTTACCAGTGGGAAATTCGCAGGTCCGAATTGAGGAGAAGACTGTGGGTCGATAAACATTCTCTGACTTGGAACAATCCAATGCAAATTCCTAAAGGAACGCTTAAATTCAGGATCGAAATAGCCAGTGTTGTATATTCACAAGATTCCCAGGCATCCGGGTCCTGTTCGTCTTCCTTTTTATTATTCTGAAATTAAATTTGTATCGGTTATGACGGCAGGCAGTTCTTTTTACCGTTGCATGAAAGATCATCCTCTATTTTGACCATATGATTTCTCATACTTCATCCTCGCTCTGGCATGTTACTCTTTTTATAAGAGAATAACCGGGTTCCCTGATGTTCAGTATCTCTGTTAAGGAGACAGTGAGAGCCCAAATTCGAATTTTGAAAGAACGCCTTTCATCTGATAACCAGGTATTGTTCTTGATTGGATACAAAGTCAATATGTGACCTGGATCAACCCTCTTCTTATCCCTTCCAACGGAAGTGCCTCTCGATGAAGGAACTGGGTCACAAGTCATGACCTATGATTTCTTTCAGCTATCTTTAGAGTTAACCTGAGAGTCTGTGACTCCACTTAATTAATTGTGTCTTTTATGCTTGATGCATTTAAAAAAGCTAATGTTTCAAGAGCTGACTTAACAAGCTGCCAGCCAGGCGGAATTGTTACGTATTCATTTCTTTGAATAGAGGGAGGCTGCATCTACGAGTGTTTGACATTAACATCTTTAATCAGGGCTCGTTGGACCTAGGGTTCTCAAACTAATACTATTACTGCTGCTTCTTTTTATCCTTGGCATCATTTTCATGAAGCAGACAAATGCCAAGACAGCAATTTTTGAAACGGCTCGATGAATATCTTTTTAGAGTAAGTGCTGCCCCGTTGTGTATTATATGACAATAACGCATATTATTCTCTCAATCGGTAATATGCTGTAAGTCGGTAATATCTTACCCATGAAATAAAGATCAAGAAACAATATTTTTAGGTATGACCTACTACTGGTAACACAGTGAGGCCACAGAACACCCTTAACAAAATGACAATTGTTAAAGTGAGTAAATACAGTTTCTTGTTTTTTGATGATTTGAAAAAAGTAGTCTATTAAATGCAGAAAGATGAATTATTTTCACGGCTGGTTAAAACGGTAGGGTTTTTTTGTTCTCCTGAAGTAGACGTAAAGCACAGAGAAACGCTCGGTAATCTGTTTCCAAACGACCTCCTCTTTCTACTCCAAAGCATTTGTGAATGACATTGAATTCATTATTGCTAATTAAATGAAGCATATTTCTTGTTGACAGCGCTCTGGCTAACTGCTCCTTTGTCACGGTACCAATTCTTTCTTTGTCATAATCCTTCGGGAAATGAAATTCGAACGATTCGTTATAGAATCTTAAAATTTCGGATTTGATAGATTTGGATACAAACCGTAAAAATTTCCTGCAAGTTGGAATTCATGGATACACTGAGTTTATCCATTGCTTGGCCGAGGGTGTGTCTTTCTTCAAAATTCAAAAAATTCCTGCTACAAGATTCTGAAGGTATATGTTGTACAGGAATCAAAAGCGGGGCTCTTTCTAGACACGAAGTGGCCACAGCTTCTTCAATAGCATCTCCGAATCTTACGTACTCGATGAATTGTGGCCTATCAGATTTTAGGCGATTTTAATGACTTGATTTTATAAAATATTATTTAAGACACACCTTAACGGAGCACGAAAAACTTCCATTATTGTAGCCATTTCTGTGCACGTTAGGTTACACCTAATCTGATCAAGACCTCGAATAAAATCTGCCCTACTAATCACTTGTTTGTTAAGTGTGTCAAAAGGGCGCATGAATTGTGTAACCTGTGAGAAGGTAGAGCTGTAATTTCTGAAAATTCAATAAATCAGAGGGAATTACTTTAACTCTCTCGCGAACAATTTTAGCCTTAATTTTAGCCAATATGGTAACAATATTTGTTTCCTCCTCGGTTGGTTCTGCGGGCAACTTTTCTGCATTAATTATTTTTTTCTCTTCGAGCATTGAAAAGTACAAAGGCTCTGTAACTGGTAGAGATTCCAGTTCCTCAATGAAGTAGACGTAATTGAATCCTATGTCATCATTGTATCTTTGTTCAAGAGCAAACACCTCTTGCGTAGATAAAAGAACTCCAGAGGTCGTCAGAACTTGTCTCATTTGTGTCCTTGATACGTGACCATGATTATGCCTGAGGTATAAAATAAAATGAGTAACAAAAATTATTTTTCTACTGACCATATATTAAAATATATAAATACTTGTCATATTCTTTGAAAAATTGCTTCAATATTAATCCACGTTCGTTGATTCTATGTTTTACTTTCTGTAAAGAATCTTCACAGAGTTCTCGCAAACTCTTCTCCTCGTGTTGCCAATCTGATTGACCTCTTCGACACAATTCTGTAATCTCTCGAGGTGGTGATTCTATCCTTAAGTTGGGTAGTTTGTCCAGTTCCTTTACCGTGAAAACTTAAGTAAATGAAGTTATCTTAAAGTTTCTAAATATTTATACTGCTGATTACCATGATCTATATCGTCTTCAAACGTTCTCCAGCACACACGATCTGGATTATTTGGATCCTTGTACAGAGTAATTATTCCATTGATTTCAGCTTCAGCAAGATACAGTCGCCCTAGAGACGATACTTGAAGAGCATCGATACCTCTCCTAAATTGAGAAATAGTCACTCGTCCCACATTCAAATGATCAAACTCCTATGTAAGATATTAGGATCATTACAAAGTATATTGAAGAACATTCAGACAAACTCACCTTAAAGAATTCATGGATTCGAATGCGATTCTCTAATATGTGTCTCTGGATTCGCTGAATTACTTCCAAAAGGGGCATTAAATCTCTGTTTTCTTTTATTGCTGGGTGGAATACTGATTGCTTGCCAAACACTTTACTAGGAAGCACTTTACCAATTTCAGGTCTAGGGAGTTTTGGTAACTCCGCAGTGATCACTCTTCCAGGAAATTGATTGAGAAGATCCTTTAGAATGAAATTTAAAACAATGTGTAGTGCTACTAGCATACATAAGAATAGCTAATGACGCCATACTCCACCCAAATCAAGCATGCCATGTTGATCCATATAATTTTGAGCCTCATCTATAGTCTTGACAAAAGCTACATAATTGACAGTGCAGCCATCCTTAGCATATCTCTTCACCAGAAGATTGAATTCATCGGCAGCCAAAACAATTCTCAAAAAATGCAATATTCGACCAAAATGAGCTATTGTAACTGTTCCAGCGTTCTTTGCTATCTATATTTAAATAAATTTTTTTACTGTATTTTCAACAAGGATGATCATCAAATACTTACAATTTCATAGTCTTGAAAGTATGGTCTGAGCACAAGTTTTCTTTTGTTAATAAGAACAGCAATTTTTGTAATAATTATATCCAACTTCCTGTGTTCAGTAGTACTCAAACGATTAACATGTAGAGGATCTTCCCATTCCAAACCAGTAGTCAATGGCTTGTTTTTTCCAAAGTCAGGAACTAAAGAAAATCAACTTGTCCTTATTCAGGATTCCTCTGAAACCCTATATGTATAATACATGATGGTTCTAATGTATCCGATTAAAAATAAATAACGCAAATGAGCTGAAAGAGTCACCCTGGATAATTATGGTTATTCTGAAAAACTGCGAATGAAGAAAACAGTTATATCTGCCAAATGTAAATTTTCTAAAGAGCAGTCTTTAAGTCCCATAAAATCCATACCTGGATCTGGACTCCCTTAGTGTAAATTGTATGTACTCGTTACGGTATATTCTAATAAGGCCCAACAATGCCTCCCGAGAAAAGCAGTAAATCGTAAGTGAAAGAATAGTTAGAATCGTAAATGCTCAGGTATAAAAACTTTATTACGACACTCTTTTACGACAGCTTACTCCGTGATATGTCTTTGCACATTTGCAAGAAATTATTTGTCATACCGCTATCGTGGATAACTTCGCAGAATTGACTATACAATATTCGTCCATCCTGTAGTCGAAAGTAATCAGCCAAGTCCCCGATTTCCTGATCTGACAAGCCAATGGGTCCTCTCAACGGTCCCGCCAAAACAGAAACGAATTTTGATTCTGTAAAATAACGGTATTATAAAAACAGAAAGTAATGAGTTAAAAGAGTATTTTGAAAGAACTATAAATATAGCCATAACATGGGGTTCCACGAGTACCTGAAATGAGGCTATTTTTGTTCGGGTCTAAGGGTCTATAATAGTCCCAGAGGTTAAGGCCCACACGAAAAATGGCCGCACGTATCTTGTTACAGGTCCGCCATACATCTCGCAGCCTCAAATTCTAGAATTTTTGACAAGAATATATTTTCCCTGTTGCTATATGGTGATCGTTGATTACCTTATTTCCTCCTTCAGGCATTTTAAAAAATTCCAAAATTTAGGAAACATACAAAATTTCTCTTTGCCGGACTAACGCGGATCAGCAAACTTCCAATGAGAGAACAAAAAAAAATGAGAAAAAAAATGTACAAGCGGCATTTGTATCCTTCGTTTGTCACTTTCGGTAGCTTCGTGATTTTTATTTGTCATGCATTAAGAATCGATTCGCTCTTTCGCGATCACGATTCCAGTATTAAAAACAAAGATTCGCCTCCTTCAATTTGAGAATCTGAAGTAACCCCGCTCCAAAGTTCTTCTCGCGCAGCTTCGCGAATTGGTTTCTGCTTGAACTATTTTTGTTGAGTTCTGTCTACGTAAACATTGGAGGTTATCGTGTTCCGAGATTCGGAACGTGTATTCGAAGCCAGCTGAGTGACGACGTGGTGCGATGCTAGAGGCGAGAGCCAAATTCCGCGCGAGATGGTCCCACGCTTTATTGATTTTCTGCAAAAGAGCGCGTAGGCATCCTAGGAAGTGACGTGCCGGATACCAGGAGCTCATTCTGCACTGTGATTGGTCAACGAGCCCGTTCCTCTCCTAACCAAAGCCGATCTCTTTCACTTGCGCTCCCCCACCGCTGCGATGATTCCAGCCCTTCCTCGTTCGTTTACAAACCTCCGACGGCAGCATCGATTCGTGCGCCAGGGCCGTACATAAATTCCTCTAGTTAAGGGTTCCATAATTACCTGAAAGGAAGAAATTTCTCAGTAAATTTTTTAAGGCTGAACGCATGCAGCATGCAATCCAGAGATCGATACCGGTATAATAATTCATGGAACCAATTTGATTGTGGAACGAAGCGGCTTTCAATAATTGATAAGACACGATGGCTGTGGTGTATGCTCACGCAAGAGGAGGGTTTGAAAATTGAATGGAAATAAAGTTTCGCCGTAGGGTTACTGGAAGTCAAGTTGATAGCCAGCAATTGAGGTTAGCGAGCAGGGAGTGAAGCCCTGCGATACGGTAGTGGAAGTGCCGTTGGGATTGGCGGAGAGGTGCCAAATGGTGGGAGTGAAGGAGAAGCCCAGAATGCATCGGGCGCAAACTCACGAGTCGAAAGGAACGAGTTTCGGCGTTCTCCCTTCTCCATTCGGCAGCGGAGCGGTACGGACGCCCGGAGTGTTTGTTAGCTCGTGCGGTCAAAAGAAGTCTTTAGTTTCATCGTGGTACAGCGTCCTGTGTGTTTGAGAGTGGTTATTTAGGTAAAGCCTATAACAGAAAGAAAGAAAGAAAAACATGGCCGATCAGGAGAACAAGGACTTCAGCGAGGATATCGCCGATCAGAATTTTGAGCAGAACGGCGAGGCGGAAAACGGCGGTGGAGGAGACGCCACTGAAAATGGCCAGGAATCTCAGGAAGACAGGTAATCTATCGGCGAGTACGTGGCTCTGCCGCATTTCGATTCGTACGTCTCCCTCTCGTGGCAATTTTGACTTGATCCGATGAAATTCGTGGGCAAAACTTGTGCCAAGATAAAGAAATACGAAGGAGGTACGAAGGAGAGGATCGCTTGGCGTGACTCTCCTTCTACGCCGCCGTACGTAGACTGAGAACAAAATGGCGGTCGCGCGCGGTTCGCCTGGGATAAAAAGTAATCGGCTCGCATCCGCGCGAGAGAAGCACATAACCGAGAAATAAAGAAGGCCATCTTTGACGCAAGTACGCTCGATTTGTCGGGCTTGAGTATTTTTTGCATTAACGGGATTTTACTTGCGAGAAATTGGTAACACTGTATCAGTGGAGTGGAGACGCCGGCCGCAGGCTTAGGGCGGACGCGCCCACACGCGCATCTACGTTTACGCACTCACAAAGAACCGGGCCGCGAGACGCACGCACAATCGAACTTATAAAATGGCGGGGACTTCTTCCACGCTTGGCTTCGATTAGTTTTCTTCTCTTTGTTGCGAACTTTGTTGCGCGTCCTCCTAAATTCTAAGATATTCGTATCTGTTGCGTTACAAGAGACGCGTAAAAATATTCTTTTTCTGATTATCCTTAGACAATACTGTTTACGCAATGGTAATGAATAACGATCAGAAAATGTAATGCGCAAGATCCATTATTGAAATTTACTGAAACTGCTCTTGTTTTGATTATAGTCTGTAAGAAGTTGAAAATTTTTGGCTCGCTCGCGCTGACGCAGAAGCAGCGACACCAGCTTGCTTTTCCATTTCAGCATAATGGCTGCCAGAGAGCTGGACGATTTCCCCGCCCGTCGGCCAATCTTTCGTATGTCGGATGTGCCGGTGTCGATGTTCGATGTCGTATCGCGGGATTATTTACACGGTACTCGCACTCTTGTAAATATTCTGTGATTTCGCATCTCTCTCACTCAGACTCTCCTTTTTATCTCAAGAATGAATGTTGTATAACAACCATTTTGGGCTTCGTACTTCGAGCAACCCCGAAATATCTACGTTCTCTCTCTCTCTTGTCTTCTCTTTTTTGTCTTGTTTTTTTACATCCCTACAGCCTCTTGGATTCTGATTGTGAGATATCTCTTGCTCTTGTTCGGGGTATGCTTTTCTGATACACACGGGTAAGCATCATCACTAGACTGTAAAATGATTAGAGATATTACGATAAAGTCCTTTTTCTGGGAAAGTGGACGTAACCTTCGAATTTCGAGACTCCCACCATATCGCAATTCGAGCGCGAACTACCGCGGAAACTAGGTCGTGGCTCAACTTTTTTTCCGCGTGGTGAGGAGTTAACGATAGCGCGATAAAGTGAAAGAAGAAACGTAGACGCGAGTTCCGAATTTGGAGAGTTGCTTCCTCTTGCCCGTTAAGCGAGCGCACAAATCGTGCGCGTCGTTAGAAGAACAACGAGTAAACGGAGGGACGCGATAATCAATGTAGACGCAACAAAGGAAAACAAACGAACGGTCCGAGGTCGGCGCTCCACTCTAATAGTGTAAAATAGAGTAAACGAAAACGGAATTATTGCAGAGAGATAGTTGCGTATTTTGCATGCTTATTTGTCAGAGAATTAAGATAAGGTAACTGTATGCCTAATGATACGTAATGATTAGCTGTAACGTTTTATAATGTGCTTCTTATTCTGTTTCAAAGATATTGAGATCTATGATAACCGTCTACGATTCTGTATATCCCAAAGTCTTATAAATTTGTGTAAAAACTCCTCTCGTTTTACGCCTAGCAACATTATCCATTAATTGTACTCTATCTCTGTTTAATAATTAAGAATTGTAATCTTGCCATCGACCAAATTTTAATTATCTACACGTAACACGATTAATAATTTTGTATAATCATGTTTTTATAGAGCGTAAACTTTCGATTGTCACTTTTTGGCCAGCCGAGAGTCTTCCTTCGTTTACTTCCTTCATTTATTGCAGCCGAATTCTGTGTGGTTGGCCGATTCTGTCGTGTTTCACGATTGAGAGACAAAACGTACCGCTTGCCTGGGATCTGTGAAAACTGAATACGTGTGAAGCATTGTGAACAAAAAATAATAATAATAATAATAATAATAATGAAAAAAAAAAAAGAATTGTTGTGAGAAGTCAACGTGTCAAGTTCAAGTCCGTCATGTCTGGTCACGGCACACAAGCACTGGAAGTCGAGTCAATTGCGTCAGATCAATCAGAGTCTCGCACAGACACACACACTTGCCTGCTGGGTCACGCATAGAGTCAATTACGATCCGATGTCAATGCAGTTTGGGCGTGACCAAAGCACAGAGTCACTAGGGCCAATGCGAATACCTCCGATAGATCGGAACGCCATTAACCCAGTTTATGTGGCTTGGTCTGCAGGTGGCAAACGACCCAGTGCGAATATGGCGGGCGGCTCGCAACCGGCTAACGGTGACCCGACCAACAACTGAGTACCGGCGAGTGACTGGTGCCCACGGTATTTATCACCAGCCCTAGACGATATAGGAAAAGATGAATATATATCTCAATATACAGATATAACAACCACCACACTCTGACAGAGATATCTTTATATATATATATATATATATATCGCAGATCGTTATTTGAATTAAGAAAGCGACGAAAGATACATATATATATCTCACGAGTCTTCGATCACGGATAACGATATATCATATTGTGAATACATATAACTTGCCAGTGACTTTAACTTATTATACGACAGAGTGAAAGTATCAAAAGAAATATTAAAAAACGAGAGAGTGAGAGAAAAATAAATATATATACGTACATATATATAAATACATAAATATATATATATATTTATTTGCACACGCATTAATTCTCGACTGTATTAAACATTAAACAGCGTCTGATACGGGCCATCTCTTACGTGTAATGTGAAAACGATTTTTTTAGCTTTTCAATATAGAGTTCCAGTATATCTACCAATTGCCAATTCTTTGGGCCAATCAGCAGTCAATCCAACTTGGAAAAAAAGTTCAATATTGTTTCCTTTAGGCGCAGCTGTATGTCAACTGGAGTTTGTAACTATTGTTATCTCAGGTTCGCTCGAACGTCCTGAAAAATTTCGCTCTCTCGGCCATACTGATATCCACGTATTATTGCTCATTTTTTTCTCTCTCGGCGCAGCTGTATGTCAACTGGAGTTTGTAACTATTGTTATCTCAGGTTCGCTCGAACGTCCTGAAAAATTTCGCTCTCTCGGCCATACTGATATCCACGTATTATTGCTCATTTTTTTCTCTCTCCGTTCAATTTTTTTTTTTTTTTTTTTTTTTTTTTTTTTTTTTTTTAATTTGGCAAGCTCATGCGCACTAATGTAACTTAAATTGCGATCTCTGCGTGCAGAGCAGCCTTCTCGTTTTTGTTGTTGTGCCTCTCGTAATTTTGATCTTTCGCATTTCAACGAGGAAAAAAAACGAGGATGCGCAAACGTATATTTTTCTTTTCATATCCTTGCTTTTGCCAGGAAAAACTCGTCTGCTTATTCTAGGAACGGTATGATACTACTATTACTATTACTAACTATTTACTACTACTACTACTACTACTACTAACTACTTAATACTACTACTACTACTACTAACTACTTACTTACTTACTACTACCTCTACTTACTGCTAGTACTATTACTACTACCACTACTACTGTTACTGATACTACTACTGCTACTATTATCACTACCATTTATCGCTATTAAGGACTGTATCATTATTCGTTATTTCAGTCTATAATTTTTTAATTTTTTTTTTTTTTTAATTAATTTTTCCAAATTTTATGGTAGAGAGTAATGTAGATTTGCTTTTATACTAACACTAGCATATATATACATATATATATATATCTATATATTTATATATACGTATCGAAACACTTAATATAAAGTATATATATATTTACATCTCTAGTTAATGAAAATTCCATATCAAAGTGTACCGATATGTTCATCAAAAATTAGCCCAGTGGCCCTTTTCCAAACTATACGAACGAACTCACGTTTCTTGTGTATTCTCGGTGTTGAACCTTTTAATATTTTTAACAGCGATTCTAGATTTTTCCAGGGGTCAAGTCAAAGTCCTTTTTCAAACTGAGAAATGGGAATGATTCGCATAAAAGTTAAAGAAAATTTTTGCTTCGTCTTTAGTTTTTAAATCGTACCAATTGAAAGATTCATCTAGTAAAATAAATCCGTTGAATTGCGTTGCAGGTCGGCTGGAGCGAACCAGGAGTCTCTGAACGATAGGTACATTAAATTTTTTCATTATTTTTTAACTTTACACATCCTCAAGGTATCTTAAAGACTCTCGCTCAGTTAAAAGTAACTCGCGAACGCGTCAAAAGTGTCATTTCCCTGTAAATTGTTATTCGCATATCGTGTGGAGTTTCGATATCTCGATAGAGACTTGAAGCTTTAGGAATACCAGGAATAAGCTTTCTTCATTGCCATTAATTTCGATGTTCCCATCTGTTTCTCTCATTCGCAGAAAATTGTTTGTCGGCGGACTCAGCTGGGAAACCACAGACAGTGAGTACTAATTAAATTAATTATCTCAATCCGTTTACCTTTTGATTTTGGACTGTGAGTTCGATTTCGGTTTCTATTGGAAACAAAAAATTTAAAAAAAATACAAGCAATGATGATTTAATCTTAGGACACCTTCGGACGGCAGAATGTCACTGTCGCATGAGACGAATGACGTTTATTTACTGAGCTTGCTATTTATTATTACATTTATTGAGAAAGCAAACTGCGCTAGGCTCGAAGGACCTTAATAATTGTATAATTGAATTTTCAGAGGAACTGAGGGATCATTTCGGCTCGTACGGAGACATTGAAAGCATCAATGTCAAGACAGATCCTAACACTGGACGATCACGAGGGTTCGCCTTCATTGTCTTCGCCAAGGCAGAATCCCTGGACAAGGTAAACAGTCGATACTTATGACATATGGGATGTATGAAAATGTAATGATTATTTTTTCTTTTATTTGCTTATGATGATACCAAAAAGTCAGTTCTGCTACTGAGTGCATGTGACGACAACATTGGCTCCTGACGTGTCCTTTATGGATCTTAGAATAATCATAGACGATCAAGGCTAGAGCATTGTGGTGACGTTAAAATGTATTTTTCAATTGTTCAGATTATGGCAGCTGGAGATCACGTAATTAATAACAAAAAGGTCGATCCCAAAAAAGCGAAAGCCCGTCATGGAAAGATCTTCGTCGGCGGCCTCTCCACAGAACTTTCAGACGACGACATCAAGAACTTCTTCTCACAGTTTGGAACAGTAAGCCAGTTCTCTCCTTTTTTTCCCTCCCTGATTCAAAGTATGAATTGGAACGTAAGTTTAATTGATTGTTTCATTGCGCGTCTCCAGATCGTAGAAGTAGAGATGCCGTTCGACAAGACAAAGAACCAGAGGAAAGGGTTCTGCTTTATCACTTTTGAATCCGAGCAAGTGGTTAACGAGCTCTTGAAAACGCCAAAACAGACCATCAACGGAAAGGAGGTGGGTATCGCGATTAGGATTAATCGTAGATCATTTGGATACGACATCACTCGCGATGGAAAAGAATAATAAAAACTGCAAATTGCATTTATCGAATTAGGTCGACGTGAAGAAAGCGACGCCGAAGCCCGACGGTATGGGCGGCATGAGAGGTGGCGCCGGTGGTCGAGGTGGACGTGGTGGCAGAGGAGGCAGAGGTCGCGGATTTGGCGGTCAAGGAGGCTGGGGACAAGGTGGCTACGGCGGTGGCTACGGAGGTGGTTACGGCCAAGGTGGCTACGGAGGTGGTTATGACGGTTATGGAGGCGGATACGACTACTATGGTGGTGGGTACGGAGGCTATGGCGGCTACGACTACAGCGGATACGGTAATTTCATTGAATATTATTAGACGCGCCGTCCGTTGGCCGACTCTGCGATTCCTATCGACTGTTTATTTTTTTACGAGCGACGTAGGACGCGCCCGACCCCGCCACAGATGCACGGCAGACGATTACGAGAGAGAAAGAAAGTTATTTGCGTAACTATGTCACTTTCATTGCTGTCTACTCTCACTGTTGGCAGATGCCCAATGTCATGTCTTTATTTTGGTTCATTTCTTATCCTTAATCGGATTTAAGACCGCGCTCGAGATATCTACTATTGTCAAGAGATATTAGACGAAATGAATTTTCGACGACTGAAGCTTCGGATCGTCTGCCCCGGTGCTAACTCGTAATAAAGAATGGCGGTCTTGGTTAATACCTGGTGTTATGTACTTACGTACCGTGGGAAACGGTGAAAGATGTGTGATATTAATCGTAAACTGATGCCGCAGCGTGAGGTGCTGGTTTGCAGGCGGATCAGTCCCGATTTCTCGTACAACTCGTGTGTCTGGCTCCTCTACTCCACTCGTTAATTTTTTTAATTTTTTTTTTTTCTTAATTTGGAAATCGATTCATTCTCTTGCCTCTCTTATCTTCTTGTGCCTCGTTCGTTCTCTTTATGATGCTATTACCACCAGCACGAGCAAATCTTTAGCCATTTCCTCTCAATTCTCTAATTCTCGTGTATCTTTGCAAGTCTGGTCCGTTATACTTTATGGTAGTGTTGTAAACCAGCGACTTCAGCACGTAGAGTCTATCGTTCGGATCATGTTCGTTTTTGTACTTGTTAGACGATGGTGATATCGATTATTAAGATGACGACGACGACGACGACTATGGAATCGAACATAATCCGGGAACAGTTCTCCGCTACTTCCAAAGAGTGTAGGCCGTCGTTGTTGCGCTGTGACCAACTAACGTTTACCTAACCTTACCTACCGATTCGCTAAGTTATATTCTTTGATGCCTTGTTAATATTTAACTAACATACTATATCTATGCGAATGAATATATAACGTATTAACGATATAATAGAGAAACAAAAGAAACATATAATATGTAACAGTGAAAGTGTGAAGACAGTCGAGACGTGAAGATTTTATTTTGCACGTTCTTACTATTTTTTTATTCTTGATTGTCGCTCGATCATTCGTCGCGATCCAAAATTTTAGAATTTTTTTTATTTCTATAATTTTCATACAATTATCTTTGACTGCTATAGACTGATGCAACTCAGTAGCAAAAATTGACTTTAAAAATCCCTTATGAACGAATTTTGAGTTTATCGATCTCGAGTGAATCGCGTTTGAGTCATTTTTTTCGAGGATGTTTATTGTTAACTGTTATCTACCTTTCATACGTTCACTGATTGATGTCAGTGGATCAATAGAATTTAATTATTCTTGCAGTTTAACTAGAAATTATGTTCCTGGTACTTTTTCTCTTTCTTTTTCAAACTCGGCCTCTCCCTCTTTAACCCTTTAAATTCTGTAGACTCGCTGACTTCAAAATCACGCAATCACTGTAACATAATTATATAAATATATCAAAGGAAGATGTGTGGTGAAAATTAAAGGAAAAGTGTACAGGACGATACGGCGTATCAAATGGTATATTAATACCCCCTTGTTCCTGCATTCGAGTCCCGCCACGTTCCTACCATGCATGTCTTCACGTTTCTGCGGAGTTGCGTCGTTAATTTACGTGAGAACCGCGACAGAGTTCGCCAAACCTGCATTTGGCAAACGCCGTCGCGTATTACTTAGCGATTATTATTTCCCTTGGCGCATCCGCAGCAAAATCGATCCGCGTGATTCGCATCGCACAAGTCACGCGGCAGTAGTTCTCGTACGTTTCTCACAATGGAGCATGCTTCTCTCTTACAGTAGTATTTCGTACAAAGATAGTGGATTTAGAAAAAAAAAAAAAAAATAATAAGAAACAAAAGTTTCAGAATTCTATTTTTAGATACGTTCAGTGTACAGCCGTCAATTTTTTGTTTCGTTTGAACGTCGTGCATGAAGATAAGCCAATAGTCGTTAGCGCAGATCGAAGAACACCGATAACGCAAAGAATAAATCGTAGATCGGTTCACCCCCCACCCCCCACCCATCTCTTTCATTCTTTGCTAATAAGGGACAACAAAAGCATGCGTGTTCATTTAATGTCCGTAGGTCCCAAAAAAAAAGACCCAAAGTATTTCAGTGAAGATCCCTGATCTTCCGGACCCCCGTCGAATATGCGAATCTCTTCTCAAGGTGTGTCGAGGTTTCGAAAAATCCCCAGGTGCTCGAAGGGATTGTCGGGAAAACGTGATGTCGTCGGGAGACGAAGACGTCGTGTGCCAAGAGAAAAGAAATAATAATAAAAGGATAAGAAGATCCCTATTCGCGAAGGATGCCCATCGGGGCGAGCATTGTGCTCTCTCTCTCTCTCTCTCTCTCTCTTTTTTTTTTTTTTCTTACTTACACTCACTATAGAACTAAAGTCTAGATACGAAAAACGGTATAACGTCGATACTGACCCCATTGTCTCTTGTACCGTGTGTTCCATGAAAAGCAGACGGCTATGGCTATGGCGGTGGTAGTTACGATGGTGGCTACAGTGGTGGGCGCGGTGGTGCACGCGGTAAAGGTACGCATTAGCGTTCCTTCTCTTTCTCTTTATTGTTTTGTTCGTCCCCCTCCCCCCCCCCCC
>NW_014332897.1:58105-58439 GCF_000341935.2 Cephus cinctus | reverse complement strand
AACACCCGATATTCCATACTTATAGTGCATACCTGATAGTCCCATCTCTCTCACACGCACACACTTAAACTTGCACAAACGGCCGCTCTCTCTCTTCTACTGCCCTCCCCATCTAAACTCACCCACGATTAATCAACCCGCTGTCTAACTCTGTCTCTCTCTTACGTACGGGGTACGTGCGATGTGGAATTTTCTTTTTCTTTTTCCTCCTTCACGCTCGCCTCGAAGTAACTAAGAATTAACCCAAGAGCGCTCCGGGCCTTCCCTACCGATGTTTCCTATTGGTCGAGACGACACCTGCAATCGATGCATTTTTTTTTTTTTTTTTTTTTTT
>NW_014332897.1:56939-58070 GCF_000341935.2 Cephus cinctus | reverse complement strand
TTTTTTTTTTTTTTTTTTTTTGGGCACAAGTGCACAGCGAACGGTGCACTTGCCGAATTCATACGTAGCAAACGAGAAATTTCCACTCGATCGAAGATTGCACGTTGATCGATTTTTTGTATCATTGTGGCCTAATAGAGTGGTAGAGACAAGGAGGGGACCTCGTAAAGTATCGGGAGATTTTATGTTATTGACCCCCCACCTCTCACCCCGTAGGAGCGATCATAATTTAATCCGCATTTCGACCGATCGCTCTATATAAATAAATCCTCTCTCTCTCTCTCACTTTGATTAAGATCGCAATTCATTTTATCTTTGTCCTGTCATTCGAGTATTCGCGAATCGATTGCCTTTCAATACGTTTGACGCGCGTACTGCGTGTGTGCTGTTGTCTGTGAGAAGATCGTCGATAATACGTATCGACGATTCGCGATTTACAAAAAAAAAAAAAAAACAGCATCACTTTCGAGGTCCCTTCGACCAAGATTAATCAGATCACGTATCGTGCACGATACACTCAGCTGGACACGCGCGTGCGCTTGGTTTGTGACGTATGGAGTGTCATTGCTTTATGAGGAGGATAAAAACAGAAAACACTATCTCCAGATATTGCCGATAATTATTCAATAAATAATGATACCGACCGTGCATGCTCCGTCTGTAATCTTTCTAGCCGTTTCGGGATTACTAATATTTTTTTTTTAATTTTATTTATTAGGTATATATATATGTGTGTGTGTGTGTGTGTGTGTATATATATATATATATATGCATATTATTTTTCTTTACAGTTTTGTTTGCGTGACGCTTCTTGGGTTTCTTTTCTGTGGATACTTTTACTTTACGGACGCACGTCGGAACGAAACGCTTCCACGATCTTATCTCCCGTTCGCCATGTGAGTGGTTTCTGGAAATTTGGAAGAGAACAAAAAAATGAAAATTCTGCCAATGGATCCCAGTGGGAGCACTCGCATGGCGTGCGCCATTCACGAGATAATTGGGTTTTGATTGTGTAGACATGCGCGCGCCTTTACAACAGTGTTTCAATTGACCACTAACCCTGATTCCTCCGCCCCCCCCCCAACCACCCCTCTCGGACCCAATAATTTCTTGACACACTAATACTTTTCC
>NW_014332897.1:32426-56797 GCF_000341935.2 Cephus cinctus | reverse complement strand
CCACCCACTCGGCCGTATCACTGGGGCTTAAAAAGATTAAATATTAACTTAATTCTCTTCTTTAAGGATGCCAGAAAAGAAAAACATGGCGCGCTAATCGCATGGCGCTGTGTACCTATACGAATAATCGCGTGTTGGGGTAACGCGATCAAGAAATGTCATGGGGTGGAAAAATTGAAAAAAGAAAAAATGTTAGGAATTGGAACACAGCCTACAGCTTACAACCTTAGCCTGTAGCCTCTATGTAGATTTTTTCTGTAGTCTTTTATTATATTACCGTGCTAGCCTTCTCTCATATCTTTGTACTATAATTTTGTTTTCTCTGATTACCTTATAGTTTTGTTCTGATTACGTGTTTATGCAATATATATATATATATATAAATACATACATACATACATATATATATATAGTTCTCATTAGAGAGTGTGCGTGTGGTAGAGTTTATTATAACGAAGACGACACATTTATTCTCTTCGGTGGATTGTTGACGTATCTTATTTTTGACTATCTGAACTTTGGATTGAATTCTCATTTGGATTCTCGTTGTATACATTATTATTATTATCGGTGGAGAAGGAGCTAGGGTGATGTCCAGACAATTGGACTAACGGTACGGCATGGGTGTGTTTCAGGAGGCTCAGGCTACGGCGGCAAGCAGAGGGGTGGTGGTCGCCAGAACCAAAGGCACCAACCCTATTAATGGGAATCCTTATTTGCGACCGCGATGCAATTCGCATTGTAACCGCTGGTGAGTGTCCTTAATCATCCCGTAACCCCCTAATCCTAATTTCACACTTTCTCAACTGATCACCTTTTGTCCCGTTCAATTCTGTCGAGTCTGACTCACTCGTCTTCTCATGTCTTGTTGACTCACCGGTCCAACGAGACAACAGTGAGAAGAGAATGAAAAAAAAAAAAGAAATATAAAGAGACCTTTCACCTTTTCCTATCGGAAAGAGCTGCGTCGGCGTCTTCCTTTTCAATACCCAGTAATCTCGATTGAAATTATTGCTTCGTTCGGCGCGCTGTTCGTAATTCATTGCTTTTCTTTTTATTTGTATAAATTTTATTATGACTTTATGCATACACAAAAAACTGACGATAACGACGAGGACGAACGATGATGAAAGATTATGTATTCTGCATTTGTCTCCCTTTTAGTAGATATCAGATTTATTTGACTTTTTCAGGTTTCCTGCCCTATAAATCTCATAACTCGACGAATCATCATTCCATTAAAACCCGCCACCAACAACACGAACCACCGCAAGAACGCAGACAACCGCCGCAGAACAAAAACAGTCATCAAGAATCACAACAACAGAAGCAGCAATAGTTAATCATTTTTGCGTTTATCTTCTCCATACCCTCGACCGTATTTGAAGGAGCCGCCGATATGCATTAGAAGAGCATATATATATATACATATATGTCAAGTCACTTTCTTTCATCATGCGTGTTTCCTTTTGTATAAAAATTTTCGATATGTTTATATTCCTTTACTATTTTTTCTCTCTCTCTCTTTCTCTCTCTCTCTTTTATCTCTCTTCCCGCCCTATTCGTTTGTTCTCTTTTTTTCTCGTTTTCACTCGTACGCGCCTCATATATTCGTCGTTTTGTATTTCGCGCCACTGTCATCGTATTTATCATGTATTTACAATAATGAATACGATTCATTGCGCGTGTAGGAGTTTCCTGACACACTCTGAGATAATCGTTATTAATTTTTTTCCCCCCCTTGGAACGTGTCGTTCGCAAATTAATGGTAAGCACGTTAGCGCGCAACGAAGCGAATTTATTATTGGCGATCTCTACACAAGGATGGACCGAGGATGAAAGAAAGTGATCGAAATGGAAAATAGTAGAGAAAGTGGGAATTCTCTCGTTCAACCGCGAGACATCGTTGCAAGCAACCATGTCCACCATTTTTAACAATAAAGATTATTTTAATTTTGTCTATAACTAAACTTAAAGATGAATTACCTACTATACTATAGCGAAGTAAGCAGGCAATGTACTTTTTACACGAATACGTTTAAACTAAGAAAAAAAAACAGATGCTAAACTGTTTATAATGATTACGTGAGGTATGAAATGTGGTAAAAAGATTATTGCTTCCTTATTGGTAAGAATAATAGGATTAAATAAATTCATTTTGTGTACATAATACAATTCAACGTGTTTCCTTTTTCGTTCAGTTACCCAACAGCCTTTACTTTGATAAGGGAAACAGCAGAAACATCGACGGGTAAGATTAGTGTATTTGAAAAATGTGTATATTCATCCAAATAGTTGATACATTTCTTATGTTGTAATTTTTGGCTAAACTGACCGGAAAACCCGATGCAGCCATCTCGGAAAATATTGTTCGCTGGGAAAATGCAAATCATGAATGCACAGGATCTGGGGATCGATTGTGTAACTCAAATGTAGTGAAAATACGTAAAGTGAATAGCCGTTAGCCAACCGCTGTGCTTGCCTTCTTTTAAACCTAACACGCGATTGGCTAACAGCCATTCATTTTTCGTATTTTCACTACATTTGAGTTACACAATCGACCTCCTGCACGATTAAAATCATGGCTAGACTCGAACCAGACTAACACGATGTGTGGGTTTGAGACTTTTAAAATGGCTTCATCAGGCATTTGTGTTTGCGCGTAGCCTTAAAGTTATCTCGACCAAATGCCACTAGGGATCCTAATAATTATTTATATCTATGAAATTGTACAGATCCAATTGCTCGCGTTTTTAGCATCTCAGAACAGAGATAGCAAACGTAGTAATTCTCTTTTTATTTTACCAAACCCGACATTGGGTAAAGTGGACGAGGATAGTTCTTCCTGTTTTAAGATAAAGTTCTATTTTATTTACATTTACATCGTGCAAGATTTAAGTAGTATTAACCAATCATGTGCAATATTTGAGAAGAATACACGAACGTAATTGGTTAATCTACTTATGTGGTAAATCCAGTACGATGAAAATGCAGACAGTAAATTGGACATAAGCCTCGAAACTCAAGTCTTTCTCAAAATATGACGCATCGCATGATGTGATTCAATGAAAACGAAGCTTAAGTCAGCTTAAATGAGATTGAGGCGTATACCGCCAGGTGGCGAAACTCCACGGTTCTGGTTTAGTTGATGGCAGCACGAGGAGGTCGCTGTTTTGCGTGCAACCGGCTCCTCAGTGCAGGATCTATGTGCTGACTGACACCACGGTGCTCCGAAGAAACAGAACTGTTTTTATAATTAACATTATTGTGAACTGTTATTGCTTGCGCGAGTTCCCGATTCTCCCCGGCTTTTCACGTTCCCAGTAACCCGAGTGCATCGCGTCGTGCAATAATCTTCCGAGGGGTGAGTGTGCACCTCGCGAGAGCGGGCCACGGGATGCTTTCCGTGGGACTGCATGGGAGGAACGTACCAGAACGGTGAAGAGATAGGCCCGCGAGACCTTCGCGGTTTCTACGATTTGGCGTGCTACACGCGAATCATCCCCAGCAAACCCAAACTAGCCTCTCTTTGGCAACCTGAGGCGCACAGTGACGCCGGTTCGATTTCTGTTCGATTTTCTTGTCTGATTATCGACGGCGTTTTGACGATTCTGGGGATTTTCACGCTATCGCGTCCGCTCAGGAAAAATCGCCATGCTTGCCCCGTGTGGCCCGGTACCCCCCCTCACTCTTGGCTCAAGTCTTTCCTGATCCTACCAAGTCGAACTATACTGTGTCTCGTCTGGCCTTGTCTTGGGCTGTCGCGCGAGGTTTTCTTTTGTCCTGACTTTGAGACCCGCTGATTTTTCTTATGGCTGCTTCAAGACCTTTGAGATCCTTGCAATCTCAGATGGATGATCCTTGCTAGATTCTTCGAGTCTTGCTGTAGGAAACGGCGTGGTGCTTTGAAATTTTTCGGTGGTGTGATGCCGCACACGCGCTGAAATTCCTTTGTGCTCTGTAGAGTGCTTTGTAGATTTCACCGATTCAAGAAATCTGTCGTACCTCATTCCCATACTACTTCATATCTGATTGTTGGCCCATGAGGATGATTACAATTTTTTGAAGATATCTTTCAGATTCACTTTTAAGTATTAGATTCTAAAAATGATGACTTAAATTTTATGATTGCTCTTTCAAAGTACACATGCTTTTCGCTCACCTTGAACGGGACGTTTTACGTTTCACAGCTAACGTCATTATGAAGGACATTTTGAAAATACATTTTATCTTTTATTGTTTGTTTCAGATAGCTGCCTTAATAATTTCACGATCCTTCGCCTCAATCACGTTGTCCGGGTAACGACCTTAGCGTAAGAAGTATTAACAGGCATAAGTACTGACACATTATTTAAGGAGAAAAGGAAAATATAAGCAGTGAGACAGGAAATGGTCATGGAGGCATCCCCCGCACCACAGTGTGTCGGTCGTGAGTTCGTCCGACAGTACTATACTTTGCTGAATAAGGCTCCGGCTCACCTGCATAGGTATGTATCGGCACCTAGTAATGCTGAGAATGCATTATGAGATTCAATAGTTGAATAATAATTGTTCCATACAGGTTTTACAACGCCAATTCATCCTTTGTTCATGGAGGGCTTGATGCACCTAATAGAGACATAAACCCTGCAATTGGACAAAAGCAAATCCATCAAAAGATACAACAGTTGAACTTCAGGGACTGTCATGCCAAGATTAGTCAAGTTGATTCGCAAGCTACGCTTGGTAATGGGGTTGTCGTACAGGTATGAAGCTTCGTCATCTTATCAGAATGTTTGGTTCTTTTATTGTAAATCTAACTTCTTAGCCATCATTCTCCCTGTGTTTAGGTGACAGGAGAACTGTCTAATGCCGGTCAGCCTATGAGACGCTTTACTCAAACGTTTGTATTGGGAACACAGGAGCCAAAAAAGTACTACGTGCACAACGACATTTTTCGCTATCAAGATCTGGTGTTCCCGGACGAGGAGGAAGCGGACGTTGAAGGTGTCGAGAGTGGTGTAAGTGACGTCGGCGAAAGGGAAGCTGAGGAAGGTGGTCGTTCGGAAACCGAGGAGGACGAGCAGCAGAATCAAGGTCAGCAGATTTCGTTGAATACCTCGACCAGTGAGCATCAGACTCCCCAACCAGCTCTCATTCCCAACCAACAACCTCAAATTCAACAGCAACAGCAACATGTCTTCTATCACGCACCACAACCTCAACAGCCCGTAAGCATAACAAAAAATGTATCACGCATGCAGCATAACTTCTCGTTAGGACGGGACAATATGAGTTGGAGGATTTAGGTGCATCCGGTAATGCAGCCAGTGATCAACGGTTCGGTTCACGAAGAAACACCATTGATTAGTCAGCAGCAGCAGCAACCACTTCCGCCACAACCACAGCAACAACAACAGCAGCAGCACTCTCATTCATATATCGCCGAAAACACAACACAGGAATCGTTCTCCCAGGAAACTGAATCGGACGCTACTGCCGATCAGCAGCAGCAAGTCGACGAGGAGACTCAGCCACAGGCTGAGGAGTCTCAGGAACAAGTGAAAGCAGACCCATTTGCACCTTCGGCACCAGAAGCAGAGCCGGAACAGCCTCTGCCGATAACGAATACTAATAGTAGTGGTGCCAAGACATATGCCAACTTGGTCAAATCCTTTCCCAGTGCCACGGGCGCCACAAGTCCTCAGGCACCAAAATTATCCATGTCCCCAGTAAATATTTTATCATCAGGATATTCGGCCATTTTGTACGTGAGTATTGATTAGTTACAATACTTCAATATTTTCAGCCGCCCATAAGAGACCTCCGATTAGATGAACGGTCGCCACTTCATCCAGCCAATAGCGGACCTATCCTATCATCCACGAGTAACGTTAGCGGAGGTCAGCAACAGGCTCACAGAGTGGGTGGAAATCAGCAACCACAACAACATCAGCAGCAACAACGGGCCCCGAGGGGTGGCCCAGTGCAACGAGGTATGGGGAGGGGTCCCCCACGCCCCCCCTTTCCTTCCGATGACAATGGCTGGGGTGATTATAACTTGCAACATGAATAATCCCCCCTATGTCGTTTCCTAATCCTTTTACCATTTCGAGTACAATACTGCGGATTGGTTGCGTGCGTTGTCACGGGATGTCACCTATCCAAAGTACCGTATTTGTTTTGGTATTTTTTCGGTTATCCTATGTGATGCTCTTATAAATTATGTGAATTGATAGTGTTCGGTTAATTCTGTAGATGGCGAACGTCGTGGAGGACGATCTGGACAGTATGGGGACGCGCACCAGCTCTTTTTGGGCAATTTACCTCACCACGCATCGGAGAGCGATCTTCGCATCCTGTTTGAGCGATACGGGAAAGTAGCAGAGTTACGCATACACAGCAAGCAGAACGAAAGGTCCAAGGGTCCTCAGGGCGCGACCACGACAACGAGAGTGCCAAACTATGGGTTCATCACTTTCGAGGATCAACAGGTCGTGTCTAAGGTGTTGCAAGGTCCGCCCATTTACTATCCTGATCAGTCCGGACAGAAACTGAACGTAGAGGAGAAGAAAACCAGACCCAGGATGTCACTCGAAGGAGACAGAAGGACAGCTGGTGACGGTAACATTCGAGCAATGGGAGGACAACAGCAACAACAGCAGCAGCAACCACAGCGTGGACCTGGTGAGTCTCTTAGTCATCTCTATTTACTTTTCAGTCTGGGAGCGTCTTATTGATCCTACTGGAATTCCGTCGATACAGGTGGTCCGGGTGGTGTGATGAGAGGCGGTGGACAACACGGAGCCAGGGGCGGACGTGGTGGATTTTCACGTGGCGGCGACGGGGGCAGAACTGGCGGCGGCATGAGACAACCAGGAAACCCCAGCAATCCAAGCTACCAGAATCGGCGCTAATCGTCGTGGCCGCGTAAACCTACCCCAGCCCCTTCCTTCCCGCTGTACATCCCGAATATGAAGTCCAAGAAGCGTCTTAGACATCGCTACGCCTCTTACGATTGCTTCTTAAGAAGCTCACAACCGAAAGGACTAAAAGCTCAAAAGTGCGAATGCGATTCCATCAGATCGTGCTCGTCCCGAGCTCTCCTAGGAGAGGATCTTCAGAGTGTCTCGCGATACGTCTCGTCGATATGGACGATATGCCTCTCCGCGTAGAGCCCTCGGTGAATTCGATTAGTGTCCCAGAACTACGTTCACGAGGTTCCTGCAGCTTCCACTGGGATCGCGCTGCGTGCCAGACAGAATCAGACATAAGGAGCGACGCTCAGCATCGTCGAGAATAACGTGAACTACGTGGCAGGCCTGATTGTGGCGCAAGGACTAACTAAGGCCCCGGGTCTCATCTTCAACATTCCCTTCCAGCCAGTCAGTGAAAGTGTTCGCGACCTTGGATAGATATGCAGGGGAGATCAAGAACGAGGAAGAGAAGCAAAACATAATAAAACAAAAATTTAGTGCTTTTTGAGGGGTAGAAAAGACAGGAAAGAATAATGAAAACTGAAGCAAACGATTAATAAGTAACAAAGCATAAAATTCGTAAACGTTAAAGGGGGTGTCAAGATTCGAGGGTGTCACGCGCTACTTCCTGCCCCCCAACTCCAACTACACCCACTTTCCTCAGATTCAGGACAAATGACACGAAACAGAATATGCCCAAAGGGGGTACTAATTTCAACTTCGTATTTCACACGGATGAACTTAACGAGAGAAATACCAACAACTGTCTTGATGAACTGGTGTCGTCGTAATCACGAACTTTTGAATTACTACTATGGATTACCATAACACGTAGAGTCGGCGCAAATGTAGGTGATAGTTGGTCGAGAAAGTGAAGTTCATAAGATTATACACAAGGAGGAAAGAGAAAATAAGAAAGATTAAAAAGACAAAGTTTCGACGGACGATACTGGTTATGTCGTCAAACGACGGTATTAATTACTGGAGCAAACTTCAGACTTCAGCTGGTCTCGCCGTTCCAACTTCTAAATCTTGTAATGTTCCTCTCTATTTCCCAGTTTCTCAATTTTTAGCAAGGATAAAGGTAAACTTTATCCTGCTTCGAATCAAAATTTATTGTTTTCGAAAATTCCTTTGAAATTTACTCTTCTATTATACACGGACACGCGTCCCATTCTAGAAATACACGTGCTGATTATATTCAGTATCTGTTGCGAAAAAGGTATTTTTTTTATTTTTTTATTTTATTTTGGAAATCATTCTACATGGATTCCACGGACAATTATCCGGCTGTAGATATCCAGAATCATCGAGGATCTTGTTAGGATAATAGAAATAAATGAATTTGATCTTCCTCACTGAAACAAAATAGACAAACGATTGGATAAAACTGGAATCCAAAAAAAAACAGAACAGGGAAAGTTCGGCCATTATCCTTATTCACCTATTATCGTCCTAAGATTTTCTCGAAGAATTTCTTCTTTCTACCTACCCGTACTACCTGTCTGTTCTTTCTCTTTGAGAGTGAGAAGCGTCAATTGTGAAAAGTGTTTTAGCGTCAGGAGTGTCTTGCGTGCTCAGCTGTGTATTTAGTGGCGCTCGATTTTCTTCCTGAAACAATGATTTTCTTAGATCTCGCAAATTCGCAGCCTCTAAAGGAGAGTCACACAAAACGAGAAAGATGAAAAACAAATTATACCGAGCAGAGTAATTCAGTCCTTGCCACGCGAAACCACCTGTTACTAAACACGAGCTCTGCAAATTTTTAGTGTGAATGTTTTTCTTTTTAAGTAATTATAAAAGGAAACCACAAATAATTATAATGATTAACATAGAGGTCGGCGTAATTAAGTTGTGAATTTTTGTAGCATACATTTTTATTTTGGTCCGTTGGATCAGTTTGTGTGTACAACCGTGGACAACGTTACTGCGATAAAATAATGTTAAAAAAAAAAAAAAGGAAAATGATACAAAGAAGAAGAAATACCAAGAAACGTCAGAGGTATTGTAACTTTTTGCATTTAGTATAATATACCTACCTTACTACCAATTGGTCGGTGCTTTCTTTTTTATCGTAAATGGCTGTTTAAAACTGAAATGACAAAAACAATATTCTTTCTTTTATTCGTCGTCACTCATTCACACGTCCAAATCCGTCGTCACGACTCCGCGGCATCCGCAACTCGCGTTATGCACTCCCTTCCACGTAGCAACGTTCTCTTCCGGTTCGTCTCCAGGACAGCTAGTATCCCTACGCTTCTCCAGACTTCATTTCAGCTTCATTGCGCAATCTGGCAGATTCATGGGAGAAGGGGAAGGCGGAAGAAAAAATGAATTAAAAAAACAGCGCGATAGCAAGCTCACGCACGGAATAGCCATCATCATATACGGGGGTGTAGGACGAGATGATGAGGTCATCTGAAAATGATTGCCATTGCGCTCTTGGTAGGACGCATAGCCTTAGTCAGTACAAGCTGAGACAGTAAGTCGTTTGGTCGTAGATCCTGCTGTGGATTCGGACGGCTTCCTTGTCTCTTACTGAGGTTCAAGTTGTCTGTAGATTCGCGTCAGGTACGTATTTTTCTTTATAAACTAGGACACTGTGAAATAGTAGAATTAGAATTGAAAATTGTTCTTTAAAAAATTTATCAGCATCACAGAAGAGAGGAAAACGTATTAGTTAACGAATGAAACTCGAGTGAATTGCAATCCAAGTCATTTGGCTGTGCGTTATTTCATTCCCACAAAGTGTTGACTTACTATGAAAAGGAAGCGTATCAGACTTCGCTTTGAATTACATGAAAATTTACATCAAGACAGATTCTTTTGTCTTCACTTAGTCGCGTAGGTAATAGCGAAAATGTGAAGAATTAAAATTATGAAAACATTCTTGAAATTATATGAAACGGTTGTAAAGCTTCTTTTTTAAAACAATTTTTTTAATATATAAAAAAAGATTTCGCCCCTAATTCATTCACGACTGCATCTTATTATTCAGATTAGACGTTCTCCTTTTATTAGATTTCGAGTTGGTCCAGTTTCATCTTAGATTGCCGAGAATATTTCTCACGGACAGAAAGGCATGCTCCCAAGATTTTCTAAATGACCGTTACGCGTTTCTCAGAGTTGTAAGAGAGCCTCAGACACAGTCGGATAGACGGGAACGAGAATCAAGCGATAAAAATATAGTCTCGTTGCCGATACGATAAACTGGAACGAGTACCAAGTGGTTGGGGCGTGATGTTCTTATGCCGGCGTAATATAAATTGTATTATTACGCGAGGCGATATTATGGCACGTGGGACGTGGTTCATGGAACTCGAAGCTGGAAATGGGAACGCATGAACGCAGAACGCTCGTCGGGAGTTCTGAGCGACGCGATAGTTTCGCTCGTGAGCGTACGGCTTTATTGTCTGGTGACCGGAGTCCCTGCTGCCTCCTTGGAAGGGATGACGTGTGTATATATGTATATCTATATGGCTTGCGCCATGAAACAGAATTCCAGGGATGCACATACACTCGTACATATATGCGTATCTCTGCAGCTGGTCCTGCATGCTGTGATTACAGGCGAACTTGGAAAAAGATAATTGTTATATTAATATTATTCTTTTTTAATTCTACCAATGACACCGTCATCTGAAAATGACGAAGAATTGGGTTATCGCGTCGGTTTCTCGAAACTAGCTCATTTATTAGGATCAGCTATCAGTAATCACGGTGACCTAAGATATTGGGGCATACATTAATATATATGACATGGTATATAGTTTATTTGTTTTGGTGTATGTCTTTATGGAAATGAATAGTATAGAGTGTTGAGGTCGCTTCATCTCGTCATCGTCTTATGATGCAAGCATCACAGAAGACATCGAATGCTTTTTGTCAATTGAGAACAGTCTGTTCTTATGTCATCACAATTATGTGTAATAACTCTAGTGGACGATACCAGGAATAATGTTAAGAGTACAGACTATAGACGATAGATAGCAGAGTGTTATATTATTAATAGTGTATATGTATATCCTGTCGCAGAGATCAGAATGCGCCTGCAGTGGATGCTGGCCATGGTGCTCCTGGTGACGCTGCTCACCGTGGACGTATCCGGAGAGGTAGGTCAAGGATCCAGGATCTCGAGACTCTGAGTCAATTCGGTACTCATTATTTTTATATTTTCAGAGACGAAGGAAACATCGTCGTCGCACTACGACCACCACCGAGTCCAACGTTCAGGATGAGGTAATGAATATCCTGGAGGCTGACGAGATTGTCGAGGAGGCTGACGAAGCTGAGGCTGTTAAGGAGGAGAGCGGAGAGGCCAGCAACGAAGTTGGAGCGAACGAAGCTGTCCGCATCGATCCATGCGTCGACAAGCACTGCGGTGCGGGTCGTATTTGCAAGGTCTGTTCCCGTATAGTAGAGATCCTATCGTCTATTTGTAAACGGGGTAGCTACCCCTGTGTGTGTGTGTGTGTATATATATATGTGCAGTGTGACTCTAGTGTAATCCTATATAATACTTGCAGGCTAATGATGACCTGGGCACTGCCGAATGCGTTTGCGTAGAAAGCTGCGGCAAGGAACAGGATCCTCGCCGTAAGGTCTGCACCAATTACAACGAGACCTTCGAAAGCGATTGCGAGGTCTACCAGACACGTTGCTTCTGCGAAACTGGTGATCCTAGGTGTACCAATGCTGATTACAGTCACGTGCACATTGAGTACTATGGTGCCTGTCGTCAGATGCCTGTACGGGTTTTGTATTCTGTCGTTTTGAACATTGCTTAGGGCTGTTTATGAAAATTATGAAAAATGCTGAATTAGTTTCATGTTACGTCTTAGGCTTGTGCCGAAACAGATATGGCCGATTTCCCAAGACGCATGCGAGACTGGCTCTTCAATATCATGCGTGATCTTGCTGACCGTCAGGAGCTCTCATCTCATTACTTGAAGATGCAGCGTGAAGCTGAGACTAATTTGACTTTACGCTGGACCAATGCAGCCATCTGGAAGTGGTGCGACCTGGACGGTCATCCACATGATAGAACAGTCTCCAGGCACGAGTTGTTCCCCATCAGAGCTCCTCTGATGGCTTTAGAACATTGTATCGCTCCTTTCTTAGATTCTTGTGACTTGGACAACAACCACAAGATCACACTGAAAGAATGGGGAAAGTGTCTTCAGCTTGACGAGGTTAGTGTAAACATTGTTATGTGCGATAAGAGATGTTTATATTCTTAGAACGGTTATATATACAATTTATGTTTGTCAGGATGATCTGGACGATAAGTGTGGTGAAATAGCGGAAGCGGTCGGTGATTCTTAATCCTGGAGAAGAAGGACGTGTCTGACCCATAGTCTTCTTTATTACGATGTATAGTCTTATAGTTAAGCCATTTAAGCCATACGGCGCCAAAACCCTTTCTACTCCCTTATTTAGTATAACTCTCATCTTGGGTCGACGCACCGATTTGTCTTTTATATGAGAAAAACTTAACCGGCTGCCTCTTAAATAAAGAGTAACCAGCAACTGCCATTGTAATCGATATCCTATCCGAAAGGGTCCTCGAGTTTTCTATTTTCTCGGGGACTAAGTATTTTTACACCGACTAAATGAAAAATAAAAAAGCAAACATCCACCATATGCGGGTCTTAATTGTTTCTTCGACGCAATGTGGCGTCACGCAATCTTCAACCTTTTTTCTAACTTGCTTACCATCGCGACGCATGGTAGCTTCGCGTCCCTGTAATTCCGCAGCAACGTGGCGCGTGCGATACCATCTGTTGGCTGGTGTACAAAAGGTCTAAGTCGGGGTTCATGATGGCCGCCAGTCAGGAAAACGAATAGCAAAAATGGAGGGAGAAATACTCGGTGCCGCAAGAGGTCGTGCAAGCTGCCAGTTGAGCCTCTCTGATTGGTCGACCGGGGTCACGTGATTCGACCGCGGGATGTGACTGCAGCGCCAAGCGCGTTTGGCGGGACCACGCTTAGACGGCGTCGTCTGTGCTCCGTAGGTCTGTCGTGTAACGAACCGTAGTGACTCTCCTGGCATAATGGTGAGTATCCGCGAGTTTCTGGCGGATACTTTGGCCATCCGTGATTTTCGTGCACAGCCATGGAATCTAGGATATCTCAGCTATCTGCTGGTGAAGTTTCGTGTGCGTAACTCGCAAATTAACCGTGATTTTCGTATGTGCACAGGCTGGCGGAAAGGCGGGCAAGGACTCTGGGAAGGCGAAGGCAAAGGCGGTCTCCCGTTCGGCGAGGGCTGGCTTGCAGGTGAGTTTTTACGCGTCTCGACAGTGTCTCACGCAGATATCCTCTGTATCACGTTTCTCATTTCTCTTGGATTATTTTTAAATACTTCGACGAGATGAAATCTCTCGCTTTCACTTGGAATTTGCAGGTTAAACTGGCGGTTGGCGCGAAAAGCTCTTGGACGTTTTCACCTCGAATGTTGTTAACGTATTTTTTTCCTTCTCCAAGAGTTCTTTGTTCGTTGTAACATTTTCGAGTAGTTAGACATGCTCGTTATTTGGCTTTGAAAATTGTCGTTGATGAAAATCGTCATTTGTGACGGAATATTTTTTAAATTGAACAGACTCCGCGCGAATAGTCTCGAATGTTTTCAAACAACGAGTTGGACCGTTTGCTTGATGACCCCCTCCCCTTTACTTATTTTTCTTTTATTCTATTTCACCCGATGATCTTTTTGATTTTCTTAAATCTCTAAGTAAACTCGACGAGAATCAATGAATTACTTCAAACGCGTATACACAATGTTTTTCTCGTTCTTTTTATACAAAAAATTATAACTGACCCCAGTGCAAAACCGTTACACGATAATGTGTGGCTATCATGTACGCTACTGTTTTGAATCGTATGTCTCTCTGGGCGATCAATGAAATTGTGTCGAAAGCAGACTAGACTCTCAAAACAGAAATTTGTCAAACTCAAACGCAAAGGATATACTAACTTTCGGCCAATATTCACAATTCAAAGCAGACACAACTTTGGCTATACGTATCAGATTCCATTTCTCGCGAGCCTGTCAAGAAACATTGCTAAGTCTTGTATATTAGTTCACCGCGTCGAAGTAATTGTAAAAAAAGCATAAGTTCTCTTGAAAATTAATAAAGATCTTTCCAAAGTACTCGACTGACAGAGAAGAGGATAATATTTTTAGCAAGAGAGTTGCCGTTGCCACGGACGGAACCTTGAAACGTAGATACTCGTAGTAAGAGATCACTAGGACGCGCAAGATTTTCATAATACAAATTCTAACCGAAAATTACGAATCGTGCAGTAATGAAAAGCAAATAGGTGGTGCAAGCTATGGAAAGCTCGGGAAAACCGAATAATTCCGAACCGTTCGATATCTGTGGCAATAAAAGTGTAGAGAGAAAAGCTCCTCGTGCCACTGGGTCAAGCGACATCAGAGTTTCCCCAAATAATCGGTATTTTGTTTGGGCTACTGGTGTAACACCTATAAAAAGTTTTTAAAAACTCAGTGCAATCCAAGAATGTTACGTTACGAAAAGCCTTATCATCGCGCGTCGTTCGATATTTCTTTAGTGAAAAGCTGCTGACGCTGGGCACGCTCAATATTTTTGGGACGGCACTATCTCTCCCGCCTGACAATCCTTTTCCAAAAACATTATTTCAAATCTGCACCACTATCGACGGCAGTCCTACGAGACTGCCCCAGGACAAAAGTAGACACGCATATTTGATTTTTGGTTATTTCATGATTTCAGTTTCCTGTGGGCAGAATTCACAGGCATCTCAAGAACAGAACTACCAGCCACGGACGCGTCGGTGCCACGGCGGCCGTCTATAGCGCCGCTATCTTGGAATACCTCACGGCTGAGGTGAGTGACAGTGCGAGCGCGAACAAGAGAGAAAAATAAAGACAAAATACGGATTGGATTAATTGAAAGCCGCTTGGCGGCGACACTTTCGCCCAGAGAAAGGAATGGCTATCTTTTCCCGCCAATTGCCCTAATGCCCGTAGCTAATGCATGCGAGAAAGAGAGAACGAGATATCTCCCCTCGGGTTTCTCGGATGAACCGGTTAACGTGCCGTCCCTTTCAAAACTCATTGCTAACTCATGTTATTGTCACTGCCTTTGTAATGATGCTCTATAACGATCCCTGCAGCGTTCGGCTGTTAATTCAATTTTCCCGCATAATAGCATCATCTTGCTGATACTTATAGCGGAGTCTAATTTATGGATACACTGGTCTCTCTTCAATTATTCAGACTGCTTCAGATTGCGGTGTTCGTGCCTTGAATTATTTACCAGGAGACTGGAGCTTATTTAATGACCTCTTTCATTTATTTATTAGGTATTGGAATTGGCGGGGAATGCATCAAAGGACTTGAAGGTAAAACGTATCACACCTAGGCACTTACAGCTAGCCATTCGTGGTGACGAGGAATTGGATAGTCTTATCAAGGCAACCATTGCTGGAGGAGGTATAAATAAATATATACATATATTATTTATCTACTTCACCTAGCGGGTTAAAACATTACATTCTCAATTTATTTATTTCAGGTGTCATCCCACATATCCACAAATCGTTGATCGGCAAGAAGGGCTCTCAAAAGCCAGCATAATTTAGCGTCTGATTTGGATAAGAGAAGATTTCCAAGGCAAGTAAAACGAAGGTGATAAGAATATAGGAAGAGCAAGAAGAAGCAAGAAAGAGTGACTGTTAACAAAGTGTACCTACGTTACTATATCGATGGAGGGACAGGCGTGATATATATAAATATATATATACATAAACATATATATATATATAAATAAAACAAATATTGATATAATTTAATATAGGTAATGAAGGTTAACGAAAAAGGAACGAATGTTCGAGACGTAATCGGCAAGGGGGTAGGGGGCGAAGTAATTTACAATTTTAAAAAATATTTCGAATACATAGCATGCCAGTCGCCAATGGGTTAAAATGGCGGGCGATGTGTTGTAGCATGGCTCGCTCAAGTCCATTGAAGCCGTTATAGTACCATTTCGTGTATGAAGTTTGTTTAGGCATCTTGTGAGTATTTAAGATAAAAGAAATAGAAAAAAAGGGAATAGTGAGACCGGTATAGCTTTTTTGCCGAGCGCGCGTCGTTGGTGCTTCTAGAATTTGGCGTTCTCGTTCGTTTATTCCTTTTGTCACCTCGTATGCCTTTTCGAGATGATCCGATTGGATCGTTCGCGCAGTCCTTTCCGCACCGATAACGCGTACAGAGCTTCAAGAGCCTTTGACAATCTCGAGTGAAATGAATAGGATTGCTTTTTGACGTTCTCGTGGACTTGCGCCCGTTTGTCTCTCGGTCGAATAACACTCCATCATGTTGAAGACTTTGTTAATGACTTAGCGAGCAGACGATAAAACTTAAAACGCAAGTACTTCCTTCTTGTCGTTAAATACTCGGGATCTTCTCACTAAAGTGAAAGGTAACTGTGGGTGAATAAAAAGCTCTGTGACTTCGGATAGTTCGTTTTTTTGATTTCGTGATTTCTTTTGTCAATTTTAATTTTGGACTATATCTGAACATTAAACATTTTATTTTAATTTTACGCGTGGGATCCAATTTGCTTTTAAAGTTAGGTCCTGCAATTCTTGATTTCCGGGTCACAAGTGTTTTCTTTCGGTTCTGCTTGTCACGATGCTTGTAAACGACTCACTACGTGTACCTGTGTTTGATTTTATTGGAAATATGGAATGCTAGCCTATGTTATTGATTGTTAAGAATCGAAATTGCAGGACCGAAAGTGGCTTCAAGCTGAAAGCTTTTTATTCAGACAAGGTCGAAATGGCTGTACGCATACTTATTCAAAATTAAACCAATAAGCCAAGTAGCGAGTACTCGACTGTCTTTGTTATGCTTTAAGAAAAAGAAAGGTATAAGGTTAGAGGAAAAAAAGAAAGCAACGCGAGGATCCTATTACGATCGTGTGAATGATGGGAAGCAAATGAGCTCCTATTATGTAAAAGGAAGAGTTAAAAAGGAAAAAGAAGCAAAAATAATAGGACTTTGCAAGTTTCTTCGCCGACATCTCACAGTCTTGTTCTTTACCAATCTTCATTTTTATTATTCGTACGATTTATTGTTACATTAGTAATTTAGCGTAATTTCCACTGTCGACGGTAATTGACACCGTAATATAAAATAAAAACACGTATGACACACCAGCCATATGTAAAACGTTCATTTTCATAATAAAGGTAAATTTTACTATTGAGACATGTTGCTTTAAGACGAAGCCAGAGTAGTTCACTTCAGTCCGAGTCATTTATTTTCTGTAGCACTCGCCGAGGTGCTGCCTCATCGCGGAATTATCCATAAACACAGAATCCTATTTTCCCCTACCACCACGTCATCCCCCACCGCATCCTTGGTGCTTTTTCTCATAAGGGTGGGGTGTCACTCCACCATTCTCGACTGAGGCATTCGCGGGAAAGAGAGAAGAAGAGAATCCAAGTGAGAAGCAACATGCACGATGCAGCAGCGGCTCCCCAGCTTACCAGTCTCCCTACTCGGCGTCCAAGTACCAGTCGCCAGTAGCCTTTCACGAGTCGAAGCGTCGGGTGTTCGACGCGTTCGCGGACTCGTTCTGGCAGCCGGGGCGTTTTTTAACTGTACACAAAACATCCACAACCATCCCTTATCGAGATATACACGACAGGAAGTGATAATCGCGGTCTCGTTAAAAAAAAAAAGACTTGATGAACTGTGTCTGACTCTCGGCGTGATTCCTGACACTGGGAACGTTCCCGGTGACAACCCTCAGGACAATCTAGACAATTAATTATTTCCCACGTACTCGTCAGTAGGGATAATAGCGGTCTCGTGTTGACTTCCTTCTCTTGTTTACGAGCCATCCGCGTACGCGATACCGATCCAAGCTCTTGTCAAACCTAATTCCGAACGGGCCACACGATTTTCTTTTGTTTTCGGAACAAACCCGCTATCCACAGCGTCGCGATTCTGTGATTGTTTTTTTGCGAGTGTCTTGTGCCATGAAGACGGCTGTTGCGGAGTAGTGTCTTGGGGCTTGGCTTGAGGAAAAGCAGCTGGCAGGAGAATGAAGTCTAGAACGTGGAGAGCCGCTCCTTTCAGGTAAGTCAAACAGCATCTTGTTTATCTAACGGAGTCCGAGCGATCGGAATGTACCTGGTATTATTATTCTCTCAGTTTTCGAGATTCTGTGCACTGTTATCATCTCTGATTAATTATCACCTAGGATAGTACACGATTTTCTTCTTTATGCTAGTATACGTTTGGTATTCGGAGCGCAAGGTCGTCTGCACGTCAGCGTCAGTACAGCCGGTAGTAGTCGCCGTGGTGAAAGTCTATACCATGTAGTACATTGTGCAGAGGCTTGTCTTTTATCCTGTAGGAATTTGCGATTGTCCAGAGAAACTTGAAAATACGCGGGATAACTGTATGCATTTTATAGCTTAAGGATTTTCAAGATTTAGCTTAACGATTTAAAACCATCTTGAGACTAAAACCCATAACGGAACAGAGTATATAATTCTGATCGCGTGTAGATTTTATAAGCCGCCCAAACGTTTTCTCCAGTTACGCTCGCGCATATTGCGTAACCTTCGTCTTTGAGAACAGAGTTTCTCAGGACAAAAGATTTCTACCTGGTATCTTAAGTAAAAATCGACTCTCGCCCATTTTATTTCATTCTACCGACTCTGTCTTGTGGGTAGCAATATTAACGCGTTCTGCAAATCGGAACCACGAATAATTTTCCTGAAATTCACACGCGCCGTATACTACATGACTATGCGTGTTGTACAAACATAACCACAGCGGAAACGCGTACCACCATTTTTTTTCATAGTCTAAAATAAATTCTCAGTCATCAGAACATGTCATCCTTGACACTAGATGGAATTCCTTTTAAAAAAAAACGTAATGAAGAATGAAGGACCTGGTGCCTCTGAAGATCCCATAGTGGACGGTATGAATAGCGGTTACTAGGCGACTTGAGTATAAGATACTTGGAGCATCATTCAGGATGGCAAAATCCAGTCGCTGGTATTCACCTGTGTACGATCCGTTAGCGTCGCCTGGGTCTGGGTCATCGACCATTCCGCTTCGTGTGGCGTATGCAGCACGTAGGTATACACGTAGTGATGCTACTCGGGCGTTGGGTTCGCCTTGGCCGGCAACCTGTGATGTGCGTAGATATATATATATATATATATTCACTGACGGATAGAACTGTACGATGCAGTAACTACAAATCATTGTAAATTCCGCTACGATAACGTCCCGTAGGATGGGAAAGGACGCGACAGGATTTCCTAGTTTTTCGGAATTTAAAAAAAGAGGCGTCCATGGACGCGGAGGATCTCGCAGCTAGAATCGGACGGGCCTTCGAGTTAACGGCACCGTTATCCCTTCCTCTCCATACTCTATAACATATCGCGGTTCGTGAGGGCCAGTCATCCAGTCATCCAGTCATCCAGTCATCCAGTCAGCCACCCAGTCAAGAGCCATGACCGTGTAACCACTACTAATCTAGTAACACAGTCGCGTTCACCCAACAAGCCACATTGTAACGTTTTACGGGACTTCCGTGCTGAACGAAAATATTCCGACAGCGTCGCGACGCGTCTTATTTCATCCAGTGCATCGATACGCGACGCTCCATCGATCTGTACCACTGGTACCAAATCGATTAATGAAGCCGTTATCCACAACTACGTTATGGTTAGGTTGGATTAACAGGGTCTAGCTTCTTCTTTCTCTCTCCCTCATTTCTCTCACTCGGCTCCTTTCAGCTACAAGCCTCTTTTTCGCCTCTTCTTAGGACGTCTCGTGCCTTTCTTTTTTCCCAGCGTCCCGACGACACCGGCGCCTTTCCTCCTCGTTCGCCGCGTCCCTGGAAAACGAGACTGTCTCTCTCGCTCTCGGCAACCGGCATTTCTCTGCACTCTCGAGTGCCCATCCTCGGTCCACCGCAGAGCCCAGCATCCCTCTTCTTGCCCTCGTACTCTTTCACCGTACACCCTCCCTCACCCTCACCACCACCGCCCCACCATCCTCGGCCAGCCCTCTTCCTCTGTGCCTGCCTGCGAAAGGCTTTACTCACTAATTAGTCTCCCTTCTCTCGCTAAACAATGCCGGCAGCTCTGATGTGTACCTGCGACTTACGAAACGGAATGATTTCTCTCTCGTAGTTTTTTCCTCCCTGACGTCGCCGATCCCCACGAAATACCCAGAAGCCTCTCACACTCTTACGCGCCATAATCAACCGTCTCTCCTTGTATTTTATTCCCGAGACGCCGCGACGGCGACGCCGTGAAATTACATGCGAAACGAAAGTTCGGCCAATCCTTTCGACGTACACACCTTAATATAAATCTCCATGTCACGTGACCCGACGTCTCACGTATCCCTACGCGTTACGAAGTTCCGAATTATTTGAAACTACATCGCGAACACCGCGCAGCTCCCTTTTTCTTCCGGCAACGGAACGTCGCTCCGCGCTTCCCTCACGTGAACCAGGGATTCTACCGGCTGATTCAAAGGACACGTGCCAAGTAGTCGAATCGCCCGTAGTCGAATTGCCGCATTTTCACTCGACAACCCGAAGCTCCGGGCGATCTGGGAAATTAGCTCGGGCTGACTTTCGTCCCGTGAAAAGGAACCGCAGCTCCACGTTCCACGTTCTTCGTGTTTCCTGTTCCCCCTCGACGACCGGCGAGAGTGTTTCGCGTGGCTGTAACACGCGCGCTACGCTGGGCTCGACCCTTTTTAGGCCGCAAGGGCTTGCCGAAACGAGATAGGAGCTCTCACGTGTCTCTCGATTTCCTCGCGAATTCCTGTCTCTGTGAGGCTGGCACAGTGGCTTATACGTATATGTTACTTACACGCGAATTCCGTCTAATCACGTGGGGACACAATGTACCCAGTATACATATAATGTATATATGTATATGTCACCTCTCGTATACACAGGGTTACGTGCCTTTGCGCTCGTACCCATGTATTTATTTTCTGTTGGTCGCATACGTGATCATTTATACAGGTCCCTCACTCTCTCGTATAGGATACACGAGCGCTTTAGAAATATATGAGTTTACGTGCTGGTGGGTGTGAGTGGCTCGTGTGTTATACTGCTCGTAGAATATCAAATCCCTATATGCATGAGTATGGGACGAACACGCCTAGTCAGCCGACTCGTCCGACTCTTCCGACCAGGACAAAAGACTGCAAGACGAGCTTGCGATATGTCACGCGTCCCCTACCCCGAAGCCCCTCGGCGTCTTTCTTCCCGTCTTCGGAGTCCAACCACGCTACCTTTTTTCCCTCAAGGCACATCCCTCTCGCTTACCTTCTGCCTGCTCCTTTTCTTTGCCTGCCGGTATCATTCATCCGTGCGTCCGATAGGAGCTTGTCACGGGTGAGAGGGACAAATGGATCAGGTTCGAATTTTGTTCTTCGCGCCTAAAGCTGACCTAGAGAAGCGCGACGGAGGAGGAAGAGGAGGAAGAGATCCAGGAGACCCAGTGTCCTGAAGCAATCTCAGAATTGGGTAGCTTCCAAAATACCATTTGGGTTTCTATACTATCGGGACGTGCAAGCTGAGTTCCTGGTCTGGTTTGTTTTCCAGGAGTCAGAGGGTTCAATAGAGCCTAGATGGGTAGGTAGGTAAAATGGGCTGTGCAGTAGACTCCAGACAGCGCGGGTTGCCTGTGTCTCCTGGTAGGATGGCGAAATGTTGAAGGAGCGATGCTGGGGGAGGGAGGGCAAAGTTAGAGAAGGGCTGCGGCGGCGGTCGGCTGATGGGAATATAATAATGCGGAGGCTGTAACGCGTGGCGTGACAAAGTATCGCAATTTGGCCGGGTTGCTGGATACCTGGAGACTCTGGGAAACCCTTAGGCGTAATCCGTGAGCGAGACAGAGGTTATAATTCCTTAGGGATGGGGCTAGATGTAGACGGTGATAGCTTCCTGGGACATTCCGTGAAAACGCCTTGGTCCTTGGTAGAGATCCTAGATGGTGGATCCTGGGTACTGGTTCGGATGGTTTGTACGGCTGTTGCTGGGTGCTGGGCTGCAGAGGGATTAAGGCTTACCGCACGTAATCGCCCTAATGAAATTTAAACTGGTACGTTTGTTTAGCGTTAAGCGACGGAAGATGCGCGCCCCTCGTCCTCCAATCCTCTTTCGCCCCTTCTGTCTCCTTGAACCTTACTGCGTATTACTTGTATCAGTTAGTCGCTCGGTTTTCTCGCCCATTTCGCTCGACTTGCTTACACGACTCGGGTTAGGCAAGGAGAGACGGAGGCGTAGCCGCGTCTGCGTGCTCCCCTAATCCACCCTTCCGAGAAATCCCTGTTTACACGAACGCGATCCACGCACCAAGTACGTCAGCCCTGCCAAACGACCAATACCGGCGCCCGCAAACGGACTTTCGTGGATCCCGAAGGATCCGGATGCCGTCAAGGGAACCCTGTGCCTAGTACCTCCACCCTTCACGGCTGCCACCCTTCCTCGCACTGTCTATGCAAGTTTTACCTCCATCGAAATAATCGAAACAGCAGCTCCCAGTCGTCCCCAGTTGGAAATTCCTTTGTTCCCTGAAACGATCTGTATCGTTTCTGCGCGCCTGCGCTACCTGCTGCGTGCGCGTATTCTCTGTCGAAGGGCATAAACATTGTGGAAATCTCTATCGGATTATCGATTCGGTATCATTTGCCAAGGAGGAATTTAAAAAATGCATACTCCTCCCCCCCCACCGACCAGCTGGGAACTTGTACTGGCGGCTATTCGCCATGGAGAGGACGTCGCTCTGGACCGGTTTATCTACTACGAGCTGCAAGCTGAAAGTTAGAGGCAAATGCTACATGGAGAATTCCAGTCGGTTTTCTCCTGTCTGAGGTTGCTCGTCCGGTTGGCTAGTTCGGGCCTATAGAAGACTTGCGAAATAGCGTTAGGGGTCCTTCCATCACCACTATTTCACCCGTGCGCTCGGCAGTTCAGCATCCCTTGGAAGGCATTTACCACGTGGCTACGAATTTACTGTCCCTGCCTGCTACAGCTGTGGTAGGGAGGGGGAGAGGGGGGACGTGGATTTTAATCGGCTCCCGGCTAATGGAGCACTTAGCCGGGCTCGATGTGTCTTCGTAAAAGAAAGCCTGACAAAGTACACGTGGAGGGTAGGAAACGGAAGCGGAAGAAAAATGACTGAAGTCCCTAAGGGTAGAAACCCTAGTCTCTTTTGGCGATTACGGAACTAGGGGTTTTTTTATGAAACGGTGCCAATTGAAATTTAACACGGCATTATAGTCGTTGCTCCCAGCTCGGCGCGTGTATGGACACATACCGGGTGTGCGAGATTTCATTTCGATCCACGGACGAGTGGGAAATCGTGAAATCTGGACGCGTATTCTCGTAGACGAGGGTCTAAACTTAATTACGAGGGTCGTCCCTGACGTCTTCCGGTGGTCAACGTCGTCACGGGAGAACGGCACTTCCGTTCGGATGTTCCCAAGTAACGTCTTGGTTTTCGCATCCCCGGGGATGAATTTCATTTCTCGCAAATTGGGAAACGAGAAGTTTTTCAGGTTTTGGTTATCGATTATAAAGTATAATACATTTTGTCAGACTTCGCGAGAGAGACGAAGATAGATAGATAGATAGAGAAGGAAGAACAAGAAGAAGAGAGAATACCCCATATCGCAATCCCCTCTGGCTGGATTATCCGGAGTCCTAACGTTTCCTCGTAATCGTAAGTCCGATCTGTGCTCCTCTCGCAGGCGCAGGGTGAGAAAGTGGCGTTAGCGCCGAGTCACTCAAATCCTTATTTGCTCCTGTTAAGCGTTTGAGGCTTCACTATGAATTCTCGGAACGGTATTAACGGTCGCCTGAGTAGCAGGAGTAGCAAGAGTAGGAAGAGTATGAAGTATAAGAGAACTAGAGGCAGGAGCGGCAAGAGTAGTGGTGGAGTAATAAAAGCACGAAGAGGTAGCTGTCAGTGTGGGGAAAAGTAGAAGTGGAAGAAGAATATGAAGAGAAACGCTAGCAGAGTGGGAAACGTCGTTCGCCTGTGGATGCGCCTGACTATCCGTGGATCCGTAGGGGCCCATGTGGACGTCGGAGTAGAGAAAAGCCAAGGGAAACACGATCCACCGGCATGAAGTTTGTAAGCAAATATTTCATTTCTGCTGCCGTCGGAAGCGGGAAGCGCGTTAGCCGCGAGCTTTCTCTAGGGAAATTTGTTAAAGGGCTTTCGGATACGCAGGAAGTCGCTCCTGGACGCAGACGTGGACGTCGACCTGAAGGTGAAACGTGGCAGCTGCCTCTCTCTCTCTCTCTCTCTCTCTCTCTCTCTCTCTCTCTCTCTCTCTCTCTCTCTCTCTCTCTCTCTCTC
>NW_014332897.1:31353-32377 GCF_000341935.2 Cephus cinctus | reverse complement strand
TCTCTCTCTCTCTCTCTCTCTCGACCTGAAGGTGAAACGTGGCAGCTGCCTCTCTCTCTCTCTCTCTCTCTCTCTCTCTCTCTCTCTCTCTCTCTCTCTCTCTCTCTCTCTCTCGCTCTCTCTCTCTCTCGCTCTCTCTCTACCCATGATTCAACTCGAACTCAACAGCGAAAACCACGTGACAGCTCCCAGCTCGTTCTTCGCTTGATTCGTATATTCTTTCTTTCCACACTTCCTACGTCTATATCGTTAGTATTACAAGGTATTTTTGCGTCGCGACGTCCGATCGATCCCACGTCGTAGCGAAGCAACCACGCGTACCTCCTCCGACGCTCTTCGCTGCCGAGAAAACTGTTCCTCCCACCTCCCCCTCTCCTCCTTCGTCACGGCTCTCTTATTCTCCCGTCTCCCCTCTTCCCTCCTATTCGCCTACTTTTCCTCAAGATCCTCAAGTCTTCGCTTCTTGTCCGTCGCGCGGCGTTTATTCACAGACACGAGACGTCGGGACGCGCACTTATTCGCGAGATCGACACAGCAGTACCTTAGCGAAACGGAAACGACGGGATCCAGCTTCCTCGATTGCCGGTTGCCTGGCAACCAAGTAACCTTCGGTTTTTGGTCTCTTCGGTATACTCTCTCCTATACGTTTCTCCTTCCGCAGGAGACGATGAGATTTCGCTTTGGATTCTCCAAGGGATTAGTGATCTTGCTGGACCGTACTCAGGACCAGCGCTGATTCTTCTCCTGATTACACTGCGTGTCCGAGTGCGGCATCCTTCGGTGGCTTCATCCTCTGCATCCTTTGGCTCCTTCCGTGGGAATTGACCAGTCCCTACTTTGATCCTCTTGTATCTCCTGCTCGGCTTTATCTTCCTATTCAGCATCCCGGTTCCTCCTTCTCTCGAGACTACTTCAAAGACTTACAATTAATTTATCGACAATGCCGACCAGAGAAGAGAATCCTCTGGAGCCATTCGCCCGGGAGAATAGACCGTAGACTGCTACTTCCTGCCCTCCCCCCCCC
>NW_014332897.1:22854-31263 GCF_000341935.2 Cephus cinctus | reverse complement strand
CCTCTCTCTCTCTCTCTCTCTCTCTCTCTCTCTCTCTCTCTCTCTCTCGCTCGCTCTCTCTGATACAAAACCATAGAACGTCCCTTCTCTCTTTCACGAACTCCCGCACTACCCACGTTCTTCCTTCGTCTTTTCCTCCTTTCGCTAGAGTCACTTCCGTCTATCGCGTCTACGCCGACTGACTCAAACACAAAGAACACATGGAGCCTCGCGTTTCCTATCTAAGATTAGTAGCGGCAGGCTGTCGCGGGCTGCAGTTTCAACTTGGTTTGCGTTTCCAAATTACTTCAGTAGGGTTAGAGGGTAGGCGGTATATGGGATGTAAGACGCAAAGGAAGGATCGGCAGTACGTGTCTGGCTCCTTCGGAAGGGAACTTTTGGCACGCGGAACTCGTAGAGAACATCTGCCGCCGGCGCGAGGGAGAGAAACCCTCGAGCCACTGGCTGCCTGAAGTGACAGGCATTGCCAGTGAAATTCGCTCGGGGACACTTCTGATCCAGGCTGCCGCGCTCTCCTGCCGCCCTGCTCCCTATTTCCTTAACTTCGTACTTGACTGGAAAGGGACTGGTTCTCCGCGTATATACGATCCACGCGACACCCGACGATGTCGTTCGATGTAGTTTCCGCACCCGCCATCTTGGACGCTTCTCTAACGAGAGAGACAGAGACAACGAGTTTACCCTCGTTCGCAGTCTCGAGATTCCTCAGGCCATTCGCATTGCACCTCGAAACTCCCGTTAGTAAGTGAAATTAACTATTTCTCGGGAAGTTGTTGTTTTTCTTTTTAAAAAGTAATAGAGACACTCGTCAACCTATCAAGATGGCGCGGATTTCGATTGTCCCGAAAGAACAATCGGCTCGGTTGGGAACGGCGCGGCGCAGCGCCAGCCGTGTTATGTCTTCGTTACAGGCAGCTCCGGAGTGTCGAATCAGTGGGAGCGAAGGAGAGTGAGTGGAAGGAAGTGAGAGGATCGCTGAGAGGGTGGAGCGTGAGAGAGAGGGGATAATCTCGGAAGAGCATGGGAAGAGGGGCACGAAGGAGCCTCGGGTAAAGACGGCAGCGTAACGCGGCCCGACGGGCCAGGACAGCGGGAGCCCGTTAATGGATGCAATTAAAACGTATAATGGCCTACGTCATGGGAGACGTTGACGCGACGTCGGGCGTCTATAGCACGAGCCACGGCTAAGTTATTACCGAGAGAATTTCGCAAGAGCGAGTCTCTCTCTCTCTCTCTCTCTCTCTCTCTCTCTCTCTCTGCTTGTAGATCTTCGGCATACGACGAAAGCACGTAAAGCCTGACACCTCGTAGCTTCCGAATCGACTTGAAGGTCGCTACCCCTATCTCCGGATTTGCCAGAATCCTCGCCAGCTCCCTGATTCTCTTCCCCCTCCACCACGTCTCCTTCGCCTCTTTTCGATCCGCAGCGAGAGACGTCGCCGACCACGCGAGACCCAAAAGAGAAGAGAAAGAAGCGAGGAGACGCGCTCCCCACGGGTAAATACAGCCGTGGTGGCAGTGGCTGTTTCCAGTGGCAGCAGCCACTCTGAAAATGGCACGACATTAGCGGCAACCGTGGGAATGGCAGTAACACTGGGAGGCCGTAGATTTCCTCGAGGAAACAAGAGGAAACGGGAGGAATCGTAGGAAATTCCGTGGTAGCAGACTCTGTCGCTTCGCTTCGTCCAGTCGCCTTATCGGCCGGCGGTTGAGACTACAGGCTCCGGACACTCATGCTCACCCGTACCTGTCCTTCTCAACGTGCACAGATACAGTACGAAGGCAAGCCGCTTCGCAACGGAGCAAACGGCTATGCGCCCGTAGAGCACGCTTTAACGTCTAGTACCACTCGTCTCTCGATCTTCTCCCTTTATCCGAATTCCTCCACCCACTTCAATCCCAACCATCCTTCCTCTCCAGCATCAATCATACCTCGACGCGACACAGCGTAACGTCCCCTCATACAGTCCCAGTGTAATCATTCTCTATTCTGCCGTCTCGTGGATAGAAGATCAGTGCTGGAGCCGATTCCTGCCGATGCGAGAATGATATTCGTTTTTTCGTAGCCTAACGCACACGTTATCGTTAACACGTGGCGTATCGAAGATATCCCAAAACTTTTTCAGCAGTTTTCCACGACGCCCACTGGTCGCCGCTGTGATCCCGTCGACGGATTCCGATTACCTTTTCAAGCTCAACGAGACGACTCCCGACATTCGGTTATCATTCGACAGATTCCAGTCACCGTGTAAATCATGAAGATGCATTATTTTTCTTAATAGTTCATGCGACTCCGATACTGCGCATGCGCGGCAGCCTTCTCCGGTACCGTATGCACAAAAAGAAACGCAACGTTACTACACGCGCTCCGATAAGCCGACCAAACGGATTTCAACGGGCTCCGACTCCCTTTCGGCTTTACTCGGCTCTCGCGTCCTGCCGCTTTTACGGCTCCTCGCGTTTACCAATAGACAGACACACGATGCAGCCTTAGCACCGGCCGTCGGCCGTCCTATACGAATTCCCATTTAATCCAGCGATTGCCTCCTGCTCGATGCAATCCGTCGGATCATAAACTTCTTCGCGTTCCTGACGGCCGCGCGATATCGACTCTCTCCACTCTTTTCTGACCTTTTCCCTTGACGTGTACCCACGTAGGGCAGGGGGGAGGGGAGGGGAGGGGATTCGGGGTACGTCTAAGGGTGGTACGCCACTCGAGAACGTATCAGGATACAGTGTGCGCTAAAGTACGGTATTTCGCTGAACCGTGGTAGAAGCCATCGACATGGGGGAAGGTAGGAGTAGGGGGGAGAAGAGGGTTACGTACCGTTGAAGCATTCTTCCCTTTATCGGTTACCAAGAAAATTGCCACCCTTTATAAGTCCACCCTTCGCCCCCCCCCCTCCTCTCGTCCCTCTTATTTCCTTCTCCTCCCTTCGTCCTACGGTTCCTTTTCATTTTAATGTCCCTGTCATCGATAACACCTGAGGAAGGAACGATTCCACTCGTTATGACACCCTCCGCGTCAAATATTGAGTCACCGCCCCGTCGGCAAGGGAAATTTAGGGGATGGAAGATCCTAGGAAGTAAATCAGTGGGGGGCGGATGACAATGTCCAGAATTTTATTTTACCGCTACCCTCTTCAGCCGCTGTGACTTTATACGTATTTCGCTGTGTTGCCATTCGCGCGTGCGGTAGCCAGTGTACGCTTGTACGCCGAATGGGCGCTTCTGCGTTTCCACGGAAAACGAGAACCGGCGACGGCGCGGAGGGAAAGGATTAAATTTCGCTGCGGCCGGCGCTATCGAATTCTGCAGAAACGTAGGCGGGTATCCTGCGCCGTTGCATGGGGAAACGCATGGCGGCCCCTCCCCCCCCCCCTAATCCCGCAATCGCCGGCATTCAGGGATCCCTCACGTTCGCTTTGCGATTCGACTGATCCGTCGACCCCCAGTCGATACGCAGACAGTGCTATATGTCAATCTACACGTACAGGTACCTCTGGTCAGTCTGTGCGTGCAAACGTGCTGTGGGAGAAGTACGGGAAGCACTGGGGATTTTACGCAGGAAGAATTTTATAATTTGCCACGGAGCCCCGACGTCTGTCTGTGACGAAAGTTGATGATGAAAAGTGGAGGTACAAAGGGGACGGGGAGAACGCACTGAACGCTATAGGGATTTTTATTTTAAGCCGGGTTCCCGTACGAAGCTGCTGCTTTCGAGAGAGGCGGCAGGGGAGGGAGGAATTACCCGTAACGAACAAAGCAGATTTCAAATGAAAGGATAAAGAAAGCTGGAAGAATGAGAAGGGAGGGGAAAAAATGAGAGGAAAAAATGTGGCGGTAAAGAAAAAGAGCGAACATTTAATTTAAATCGTCCTTTGTCTTGGCTCGGGAAATTTACGCTGTGCTTAGCTCTCCATCTCTTCGTCTCCCCTGCACTCCTCGTACCTTGGGTAATATAAACGACAGGAGCTGTACGAGCCCGAGGCACTCGCGAGTGCCAATCCGAATGGAGTAGCAGGAAAAAAGAGCTTAAGGTTATACCCAACGAATTCAACCCACCGCCTGGGACAGTCAAGGCTCTATCGCAAACTTACGACTGCACACTTTCACACCCTCTCGCTTCCCATAACTTCTATTTGCGTAGTTCCCTGTTTAAGATACGTGCCAACCTACGACCTACAACCCACGACCTAACACCTATCATCCTACCACCCATCTACCTATCCAGCCCGTACGAGGCGGAACTCCTTTGCGCGCAGGTACCTGTCGATTCCCGATAACGAATTCTCTCGCAGGGACGTAAATGTTCCCAGGGAATATTCGCCTCGAGCAGGAACCCATCCAACCAGCCCCACCCTCTTAACGGCTCTAGGGACTTTTCACCCTTTAGAATGCGCCCGGTACTTCGCCACGGCATTTCACCTCTGACAATTTTTCACCCCGGTCGAATTAACCCGTAACAAGAATTCCACTCTGGCGCGAGGCACTCGCCGACGGGAAAACAGTTAACGGGAAATCCAGCCGACGGACGCGCTGCTGATGACTGTATGTAGCGTAGGATATCCGTAGCGTATAGGGCAAAGAAGAATCGTATAGCCGGCGCGGTGTCGGTCACGGGAGCCCAACCAGCCAGCTACGTGTCTGGTGTTTAGATGCCGAAGAACTGTACGTCCTGATACAGAAGTTCAGGTAGTGGCGTTCCGGTCACGCGCCAGCGTACCGTTTCTTGACGTACGGCTTAAGGATATCGTCCCGGGAGCGCAAATTAACGGCATAGGAGCAATTATCAGGAACGTACACGAAGAGGAGCTTACCCGGTCGTCGTGGGGCCCGATGCTGTGCTGTCTGTAGGAGAAACAAAATATTACGTCTGTCATCTTTTATATTTTCTCCCGCGTCGGCCGGATATCCGTCTTCCGGACCGGGGGATCCTTTGCCGGAGGAATATAGGGCTTGCCCGAGGCTCGTTTTACCTAAGCTGCTAAAAACGGGCTGTTAGTTCTGAATTAGCAGGGTTATCGGGATAAGGGTAGAACTTTCTTTTTTCTCCAAGGAAAAAGTTTTTTTTTTCTCTTTTCAACACTTCCTCATGGAATTTCGTGGTTGTTGCGTCTGAAATTTCTTATCGTCGACTGTATCGGTTGCTGTCGGGGCTATATTTAATTTGAATGTTTCAGTGGTTTTTGGGGTTTGTATTTTCGGGCTAGAGTGAAGGATATCGATTTGCCGTTGAGGTTCGTTAGTCAAAATGATTTTCGGTCGACGGAATTGCGGAATTGTCAGAGAATTGGATCAGAGGTATGAAGTGAAAATTTTTTAATCTCTCTTTTCACTTGACATTCGTGCGTCTCTGGCCGAAAAGTCCTCGCGCTACAAAATACAACCTACGTCAATTTCATTAGCGATAGTCACTCTCGATCGCGAAGCGATAAATCATTTAACAGCCAATGTACTTGCGGCACGTGTTAGCACCTTTCACGTGGAACAAAAAGCTGACAAGACGATCGCTCGATACGGGTCGCTAGCTCGGCTATCGGATGATCGAGTGTTTCGCGAGGAGCAATTTTTTCGCAGTTATTATCAAAACCGGATATTGGGAAAATTGTAGAAAGTTAATAAGTCCAGGTTCCAAGGTTTCCTTCGCGATGGGTTCAGCCGGTCTAGACCAGCCAGACCAGCGAAGGCCCAGGCCAGCGCGCGGGCCCGGTCGAGGAGGGGTGCGGAGGTGTGGAAAAGTTTCGTAATAACGAACAATGAGTCTCGGCCGGTGAGCAGAGACTGGTTGCTGCAGCCATCATGCCTGACAAGAAATGGCGACTCGGACGGAAAGCAGAAATTGAGGATCCTGATGAATATGAATAGCTCGTTGGTGCCGAATAGAAATCGGCCTCCCGAACGGACTCGGACCTCATTGTGTCAATCATACGGCTAATGCGGTGTGAGGCAACGAGGAAGCTGGAGCCTGGAAGTGGGACTGGGCTGTCCACCCTCCGTGGAAGGGTGGTGGGTATTCTCTTCTGGGAGAATGGCTGACCGTTGGCATCGATCGATGCCAGGGCTTTTCCGGAGACTTTCGGCCTGGTGAAATGACGCCTTCCTCGGGAAGTTCGTCGACGGGGCGTGAGGAGCTGTCGCACCGTGGAAACGATGACACCCCCCGGGGAGGAAAAGGTCTCCGGGACGCGACAGCTCTCGGGATGGCTATACGCGGGGGAGAAAATAATAATGCTACGGGAGGCTGCCGGGTGCTGTGTCACGAGGCGTTAGTCTTTGGTGGCTGTGGTGGAGGGTTGTTTACGGGTCAGCGGGCCACCCCTGCACTCGGGACAATATTGCGTCCCCGTGCATTCTCTCTAACGTACGCGAGTTAGTCGGCTGACACCGTAGAAAAATCGTCGGGAATAGATTGCCATGTTGTGGCACGGGGTACGTACGGTACATGGATTTACGTCTTTTGTCTCATCTGATTTTATGACGTCACAGTATTTCTTCAGCCAATCCTATACCCATGCTGCTCCGCGCGAGCGTGTCCCATGACAGCTGTCAAACTCGACTGGCACGTTTCGAGATGTATATAGTCCCGTATGCCATAGACGCTGTTACAGTGATAGAATGAAGAATATGTATATATATATATATATATATATATCGCGTTTCTGACAGGGTATCCTTCAGGTCGATTGGATTGGTGCGTGTGTCCCGTTTCAGAAGAGGACGTTTCTCGCATATCGAATTTTTCCAGCTCACGTCTATCGGGCACGGATAGCGAGTTACCGGGAGGTTGATATAAGCCCTAGGACGTCCTCCTGTAATCCTGGCTGTTCCTCGTTTGCTCTAGGATCCTGGTGTGTAAGTACGTATACACCGGAGCCATCGTCGATAGGTTAGACACTTACGTGGCAGCCGACTCCAAACGGTCTTACGTCAGCTCCTTCGACAAGCCAATATGTCAAAGTAACCCAAACCCATTGCGCTCGGGAAACCGGAAGATCCGGAACTTTAATATTCGTCCGCAAATTGGATTCCAGGTATTGCTGCATCGGACAGCATAGTTTCGCATTCTACGAGGATAGTGGTAGCGATATGCCTCCGTGAACCAGGAGCCCAGACCACTGCTCCGGGTACCCGATGTCCTGGTAATTTACTCGGAATTAACAATGGTGAACGGGGCCGGCTAACCGAGTACCTGGCAACGCTTTGAATTCATACCCGATTGCTCCTCTTCGCTTTGTCAATGTTACATTCGGGAGGAGAGCCCATGTGCGACCCTCTCTATGACCCCCCGTGTGTCGACCAGTCTGCGTGCTGCCTCGGATGCTGGAGTAAGTCCGGCTTTCTGCTAGCGCCACTGTCACTGCCGATGCTGGAGAGCCCACGTAGCTCAATTAGATTAAGCGAGCTAAAGCCCCGATTACGCGTACCCACCGGCTTGGCTAATTAAGGTAACGCCGGTGCGATAGCGTCCGAGTGTCCGTGTCTAACACAGGCACCGCTCCCCGCATCATCAGCAGCACGCACACCGTCCTCACTGCCATCAGCAGCATCAGCTTGGCTGAGTACCGCACGAACGACTAACTCCTACGGGAAATGGGCAGCTCTACATATTTCAGTGGGTCCGAACTTCCTGGAATACTATTTGTTTCTGACCCGGTAAAAGGCACGCCAGAGAGTTTTCTCCTGCCACGCCGTTCGACTGGTCGATCCTAAATTACCCCAGTTGCTCCGATAGCACCCTCGACGTATTAATTACAGTTTGAAGCCGCGCTAAGGGATGGGACCCGTGCCGGTGGGGCGCGGGGACGGAGTCCCGGTGGGTTAGTCGCTGTGGATTTAGTACCGCGCGATAAGGCTTGACTGACTCGGCGTTTCGAGCTTTACCACGTCCTGCTTTACCACCATCGTCACCACCACCACGATCAGCACCCTTGACGCTCTTTCCGGAATCATCCCTTTGGATAGCCTCACTGCCACTAGCCTTGCTGAACACGCCATAGTCTGTCTTTGTTACTGGAAGCATCAGGTCGGCCGACTCGTGTCCGACTTCATTTCCCGTCGTTTGGGAGGCAAAAGGCTCGAGTCTGAGCTCCGACAATATTTGTATCGTGATACGAATGAATGGTCATCGAGTGTGATCCCCGGTTCCACCCCATTGAGGTGGAGCCGTTACTGCCTGGGTGGTTAGTTCGGGATGGACTGGCAGGGTATAAGGGAGAAATGGGAAGGACTCGAAGTAAGAGGGTAGAAAAGAACGAGAAGGGATGACCTTTTGTAGGCCCAGGGCGCTGCTGGCCTCGTCCTCGAGGGTTTCGATAAGGTTCTCGAATTTATCCTGCGAACGAGATTCTCGGCGGGGACGCAGAGGGGTAATTTAAAAGAGGGATGCTGTCGATGAATCGGAATGGG
>NW_014332897.1:18489-22643 GCF_000341935.2 Cephus cinctus | reverse complement strand
GGGGGGGGGGGGGGGTCGTTGGGTTGGGGTAGCAGATACTTCGTCAGGATCGTCCGCCGATGGCTTGACTCAAAGGGGCATTCGTTAGAAGAGAATTCCGGTCCATCGACTCCATTCAATTATCTGATCCCCAACGAATCGCAATTAAGCGTCTTACTTTGGGTCCAATTTATCCTCGCGATAAAAGATCCGCCTAGAGAGTCGGACCTAGAGAAGCTAGCGGCTGCCGATATATCCTGCAGCAATAAGTCACCGGTCTTCGAAGCCAGGGATTATCGGGCGAATGGTAATAGTCGACGGGGGATGATTTCTCTCCCACCAGGAGGTTCTGACGTCTAACATCGGTGCCAACCACGCCCCGATCCCCTTTTATCTCGATTCTCACTAATCTACAACCTGGCAACCCGATCGTCTTATTCTCTCCCTTATGGCTCTTATCGTTTCTTTCCTTGTCGTTATCATTATCCGCGTTTCTTGTACCGATCGATCATTTCGCGACGAGTCTCGGGAGACCTTGAAGTTTTGGCTCGACTTACACGGCGAAGGATCCTGGGCTCGTATTACTCGTTAGCAGAACTAGAGAGGATTCACGTTACTTCGAGGGAGGCTCTTCCGGCCAAGATGACTGTAAGGCCGTAAGGCCAAGACTCACCAATGTAATCCCACGTAGACTGGGAGTCACGATGTTTCGACGTAACGTTCGAGAAACTGCAGTTGCGTCTTGCAGGTGCAGCTGCTGAGCTGGTGATAATCGCCCCTTATGCTTCTGATTGCAGATTCGCCTCATGGAGGATCCTCGCAGCTTCGCTGCTGGCCGTCGGAGTCGGTAAGTTCTCACCCATGCACCTGCTCCTGCATCCCCAATGATCATCCACTCTCATTTCACCCCTATCCGGCCCCCGCCCACCCCCCGGGAACCTCCAGCATCCTCCCGCTCATTCACTCTTCCGCCGGTGGTCTAATCTCGCTACTCTTTGTTCTCGGGGAACAAGAGACTCGGGAGAGTCGAGGTATTTTACATGAATTCTTAGTCCATCCTGAGCTTGCTGGCACCCGGAACAGGACCGTCCTTTATATTCCCCTCCGCTCCAGGACCAATCCGATTTCGCCCTGGCTTTTGGCTTCGCAATCTTCAGCAGGGCCATTTAAATATCTCGGTTGAAACGAGAACCGTCCCGGAATTCCTCAGCGGACCCAGTCTAACCTTCTATGGTACATACCGATCCACAGAAAGTATCAGGCAACGCGATACTACGCCACACCGTACTGGCGCAGTATACTACCGTAGCAGTCAAAGTCGCCGGTATCTGTCTTGCTCTCGCTGAATGTGTAATAGCGGGACCGAGAGAGAGGGTGGTTCTTCCGTTTCCCGTGATACGTTTTCGCTACGGGAAACCGGAAGTGCCTCGGGCGCTATCGTATCTCGGCGAAGACGTTTACAGCGTGAAGGGAAACATTCGTGAATTCAACCTCAGCCCATCTCCCAACCCCTACCCACAATGCTAAAATGGCTTCTCACCGTGTATACCAGCCACCCCCAGACCGGTCTCTTCCGACCTTTTGCTCGCTGCGATCCAAGTCGAAGGAAGAGGAGCGACCACCCGAAGACGGCTGGAACGACCGAGACGTGATTTCTACCTTGACTTTTCTTAGTCGACTCTTTTTTTCTTTTTTTTCTTTTTTTCTTTATCGTCCCCCCTCTCTCTCTCTCTCCTTAGCTGCTTGTCAAGTGTCTTTTTTTTCCTATAGCCAGCAGCCATGGCAGTTTCACTGCTGCAGCCCTTCTTTCTCTCTCTCTCTCTCTTTTTATTCGCCACTCCACTGCTACCTCACTTTGTCCTGCTTCGTTTAGAGGGACTTCGGTGCAAGCTGTACAAAAGTTCTCTCTCTCTCTTCCCAAGGAACAATCCATACGCAATAGAAAACCCGTCTCGTTTTTTCCCTTTCGCGCTCGTGGATACTTCTCTATCAGAAGTTGACTCAGGGACACGGTTAAATACGACTTCGCCCTCGACAGCCGGAGCAACGAGTTTCCGATAACGCGCCGGATCCCGGACTCAACCGAGCGTATTACTGCAATCGCATGCATTCTCATAGTTATACGATACTATGCATTTCTCCGATCTCTTCCACCTCCATTCTCTCTCGGCTTCCTCCACCCGCCCATTGTCTCCTTCATTCATACGTATTTAGCCCCACCGGCGCCTCTCTGTACCATTCCTCCTTCCGCTCACTCGAATAATTCCATTCTCTGCGTAATCGTTCGCTTATTGATCTCGAGAAAATATCGTTTCATTTATTTTACTTTGCCGTATTTTTCTTTTTCTCCATTTTCACCTCTCTGGAAAGATACGGACCGGGATGTTCGTCATTTACCATACTCCGCTGGCTATTGTATCACGGGGCGCGGAAGGTGCTCGTAGAGAATGAGTTTGAGATAAAGAAAAAAATTGACACAGTGTATACGGCGGCAGTCCTGCTTCTATTAAGATAAAGCCTGCCTGCCGGTTACCTCGTTGTTACAGAGATAACCGAAATTGTAGAATAACGAAAAACAATTTTTTTATTCCTGATTCGCTCGGCAGTCGGTTACGTGGAATCGGTATGTAGCCAAGGATATATAATTATAATAATGATAACAGTCGGTTGATAAAATGGGTAAAAATAATAAATTGTAGGAGAAAATATTCTGTTCCGTGCCGAAGGGGCAGGCGAGAGGCAATATCGACGGAGGGAAACGGAAGAGGCCTGGGAATGCGACAGCACCGGGAGACAGTAATGGTATATGAAGTAAGGTGCGATAAAGGGAAGGATAAAAAAATAGACGACGCGTCTGGCATTAGCCAGGGAGGTGCATTGAAAGGGGCCAATATTCCAAGCGGTTGCATCCTGCAGAGTTGAATTCAACGGGGAATTCAATTAGCGCCTGTCCCCGGAAACCTCAAGTAATTTGCACCCCCTCCCTGCGCCACCTCATCCCTTCGCCCCTCCACCCTTCGTCCTCCAGTCATTGGCTCCTCCTGCATACACGTAGCCCGACCTATACTTGGTACCGGTACCGGTGAACCGACGGTGACCGTCCTCCACATCCCGGAAGCCATGTTCGCAAACAGAGGAACGTGCTCATGGTGCCGCGACTCGTAACTGGGATCATGGAGTAAGTTTGTCAAAGTTTCCGAATGAGCCATGAGAGGAGGCCTTGAGGGGCGACGCTTGCCAAGGTACATGGAGCTGAGAATCAAGGAGTTTCGATTTCCATAGAGAACTCTCGGAAGGTTTCGACTCCCGCGACCACCGGTTTTACAGTCTGTAGGTTGGCTGCGCCCGGGGCGGGGAACTTGGAAAATTTAGGTAATCGTATCGCGAATAATTTTGACGAATGAACATAGGAATAACCGGATGAAGCTGTAGGTAGCCTCTGAGTAGATACACCAGTCAGGTAGTCTTTCGACTCCTTGGTTAAGCGAGTCACGATCGTTTTAGAATATATCCCGGGGGTAATCGAGCAAGTGCGAACCAGGGGTCGACTAGGGACTCGTTTATCGACTCGGTTCATGATCAACTTCCGGATTGATCGGAGCCGTCGATACGAAAGATCGGGATGATGGGAGCGACATGACGAAGGACATAGTACCTGGGTCCTTACAGGAAGGAGGCTCTTTCGGAGGGGAGCAACTGTCCGTCGAGTCCGTTCGAGTAGAGGCAGTCGAGTCTTACAGTAGAATTGAGAAACACAATGGGGCAGGGTCGCTAGTGCGTCTCGTTGGCCAGGAACAAGGAACACCTGGAACTGGGACGGAACTGTACCTGGGAACTGGGAAACTGGATTGGTAGCTGGCACAACGATATTTCAGAACACTGGAAAATGGTTGCCGTCGAGACGGAGGGGGATGCTGGATGAGCTTTTATAAATGCAAAATGAATTCGTGCGCGGTGAGCAGAGTCAATAGCCGTTTGTCATTACGCGTCGCGACGCTCGTTCTGCGTCGACCAACGGGATATTTGTCGCGACTCCTCGTCTCGTGTGAAAATTAAATGAAAATTCCACGAAGCTGTTTTTCAGGGCACCGCGATATCCTCTTTGGGAAAATTGAACACTGCGATGAGGTGGAGGAGGAGGAGGAGGGTGGGGGGGGGTGGGGGGGGGGAAGGGG
>NW_014332897.1:15839-17806 GCF_000341935.2 Cephus cinctus | reverse complement strand
GGGGAGGTAGAAAAACAGAAAGGTTTCCTTTTCAAAAGTCTATATACTTGAGAAGTCTTTTCTTCGCGAGAGGACATTCTCAAGATGGCACAAGGATGTTCAATCGTAAAAGAATAGCCTGGAAACGTCGAAATGCTTTTTCTTCGATTGTCTGGTTATGGCGGAATTGGAAATGATCCGCATGCAAAGAAGCTGAAAGCTTCGTTTATATTGCTCGAGCGATGCGAGAGAATCCAACAAATTCAAAATGGACTTCCTCCCTCGTAGACGCTCCGTAGAAGCTGGTCTGCATGTATACAGTCACTGTATACCTAAGCTATCCAGTGGGTGGATGCTGGGCTGCCAGCCGTCAGGTACTCAGATAAGGGAGTAGCCACGTAGAAAATAACATCAGCATCGAACGAGAGGAATACAAGGTTATTCCAGGACGGATGAAATGCCAGAAATGAGACGTCCGCAGTCCGAGGGAGTTTGGCCAGGAATTCGGAAATTCAAATTCGCCAGGGAGTACAGTAAGGGGACCGGTACAGTGGTGGCCGGGTTAAAAATGAAAAAAAATATGGTTTAAAAAAAAGCTGTCACGAGGAAAGAATGATGTTTCAAATCCATGGACGTTTTCGGGAAGCATGGAAAATATTTGAAATATCGCAGTCCAATACATTACTGGGAGGGGGGGTGGGAGATTTTAATAAAACATACGAGCATTGACCGGAAGCCGCACGTACCCAGCGGGCTTTTGCTCGTTCATCCAGGCTGGACCACGTTGCCAACCTCACTGGCAATAGATAATCTCTCTCTCTCTCTCTCTCTCTCTCTCTCTCTCTCTCTCTTTACTCCCTTTCTCGAAAATTTCGTTCTACAGACCTCGGCCGTCGCCTTCATTCGTATTCCCGGAAGGACACGCCATTGGCCAGTGTAATTGGTGCGCTTTGCACTGTCGCTCCACTGGAAAGCCTCCCTTCGTTCGCAGATTCCCAAATTCAGCAACGGCCTGCAGTGCGCTGATCCTCGCCTCAGTATTTCATGAAATTCCCGAGAACTTGATCGGACGAACGAGGCTCGATGAGCTATGTGGAAATTGGCCCGAAAGACAGGAGTGCCGCGTGCAGGTTGGCCGACACTGGGCTACCAAATCGCAAATCGGACGGGAATGGAGTCCTGCTGAAAGCACGAAACTTTTGCGTCGCTAAGTTCGTTAGAGGCACTCCGGGGTTTCGGTCTTTTTCGTCTTATCGGGTCGCGACGCTCTCGGGAAGACGATGCAGCTTCGAGACTCCGACTAGTTTGGGAACTCATTTCCGAGCATTTACGCTTGTTGCTCGACAACTCGCGCAGATGGCGGAACTTCGGGGGGCCAATTGCGAAATAATAAATAAATTGCGCCCCTGGACCAACCTACCACTCGGCCTTCCCACAATTTTCCTCGATTCTCCCGGTACCTGTTTCATCGTACTTTAAACTGACTTTGACTGGATACCCAAGAGACACGAGGATGGACCAAGATGAAGGAAGATGCTGCACCGAGTGCTCGCATCCCTTTCCTCGGATCTGTATTCCTTTTATCCAGCTTTACTTACGTTACTCGACTTGGTTTTTTCTTTTCCTTCGCCAAATAGATACCGACCAGAGGAGGAGATACCCGTTCGCTGCCGCAATCCGAATCAGATTCGGTCCTTCGATTCCCATTAAATGAAACTGCGAATCCAAGACCCGATGCATTATCCATCTCGACGGTTGGTAATGGACCTCGGTATACCTCCTGTTCCCCAGCTAGAGTTTCCCCTGACTGCAGCCACCTTCGTTCTGTTTTTTTTCTCCATCCTTTCATTCTTTCCATCCGAACCAGCCGCTCGGAAAGGAGCAGCGAAACGCGAGCGAGAACTAATTATTTTTCATCCCCGTATCGGGCGGAAGGGCCCGACGACTCCTCCGAGAGGGTTGCAAGTAGAGGCGGGCGGGGCTCCCTC
>NW_014332897.1:11636-15728 GCF_000341935.2 Cephus cinctus | reverse complement strand
CACGGAACGAACTTTCTTTTCGGAGAGCGGTCCGATTAATTCCACCGAACGGCACCCTCGGGGGTGTTTGCATCCTGCCAGGTTGGCCGATCAGCCTGGCAGCTCGGCTACCCCTACAGCTACCCCCCTTAGTTACCCAAGTGCCACGTGCCTTTTATATTTCTCCTTTTACATCGAGACGTCTTCGTCCCCGAGCGACGCTCGAGCATCGCGCGACATGCAAATGCGCTCCAAGGATTCCCATTAAGCTTCGACTTTTCCTAATTCTAAGGATCGCGGAGTTTCGTCGTGCCGGTTCCTCCTGGCACCGTTTGCTTTCCCCTCTCTCTCTCTCTCTCTCTCTCTCTCTCTCTCTCTCTCTCTCCCCCCTTGGGACCCGAGCGAGAGTTGCCACTCGCGAATTAACCTCGTTCTCCCGAATTCCCAGCCACTTTGTTTCTCGACATTATTCATTCACCAGGATACCCGCACTTCCTGGCAGATGAGCCGAGAGAGTTATCTGGCCGGAGTTTTCACGGCTCGGGGAAAGTCGACTTTAAAATGGAGATCGCGGCACGCCCGGTGGTCTGGGGATAAATTCTGGCGAGGATGAAGAGCTCCTTAAGGTGGGAAGCCCTGACGAGTGCCTGGTGACGAGGGATTCGCGAGAAGCTTGAAGAGATAAAAAAAATAAAGAAAACGAAGTGCCTATAGAATATATCCTCGAGTGGCTGGGGAAGATCTCGCGACTCCTTGTTACCCAGTTTCCTCTGGAGAATTATTTTAGACTTGTTAATGTAATTCTCCTGAAAGCTCCCGCGTATTACTTCTTATTACGCCAGATGGCGCGGACGTAGCTCTTTGCTCGAATTGAACGAATTCCAAAGAGACGCGCCACGAGGAGGCCCGTCCCGCTGCATCCTGGGACTACTTAACCTCCTTGACGTTAAACAACGTGTCACCGGCACGTAGGAGCCAGCCAAATTTGTCTTCTTCAAAAATGCTGCCTTTCACGTGAAAGTAGCTCATTCTCCGAGACAATTGGGTCCTTAAGCTTTTATCATGCCAGTCGGCCATTCCGCGCTGTACCAGTTGCAAGCTCATCCGATACCAACCTTACAGCGCGAACGACCAAACGGAGAAGAGACGAAGCTTTATCGAGGAACGGGCAAAAGGCAAGAAAGTAAAACGAAGCGGAGAGACTAGGTAGCGACTGATGAGCTTGAAGATTGACCCCGAAGACGCTGAAGACTCTATGAACTGGATCAGCATGATTTTCCCTTATCTTACTCATTTTCGCTGGGCCAAGTGCCTTCCGCCTCCAAAAGTCCTTCGAACCCTTCGGTCTTCTTCGCGAATCCAAGTTCGCTTTTTACGGCCACGGGCTACCCTTAGATACACCCTTAAGGACTTTCCAGTGCTTTCATGGATGGATCGCCGACTTGGATGCGATTAGCGATAATACTTGAGAGCTTGATGCCTCTCTCGGATCCACCCTTACCTACCTCATCGCCCGTCTCATTCCCTCCAGCATCCTCCTTCGCTCCTATAAGGATCTGGAGATCCTCCCGTAGTCTTACCCCCTAGGCGCTTTTGAGTTAATCGAATCCTTTTTGTTTCAGCGAGTAACAACGTGAACGAGCCGCCCGTCCTGGACTCTGCAGGTTACCCCAGTGGTCTGCCTTTGTCAGAAGCAACGACCGTCGGTTCAAAAGTATTCACTCTGAAAGGTCACGACCCCGAGGGCTCCCCGGTGAAATATGGGATCCAGCTGACGGACAAATTCGTCGTCGATCCACATACAGGTGTCATTACCCTGGCAAAGCCCTTGGACAGAGAGGTACGTCCCGTCCCGAGCCCCGTTCCTCACGGCTACTCCTTTCATCCTATTCATAGGGACCTGCTGTAGTACCTTGGACCTCATACCTCGGAACAACGTGCTACTCCCATTCCTGCTCCTAAGGAAGAAGCGGAATGGCAGGATGTGCGAGTGAAACGTGCTCGCGTCCCTTTGTGCGGCCGGCTGCGAGGCTGCGACGACTCTCGGCATTGTGTTCCTCTTTGCAGGGACGCCGGCTGGGCGCGACAGGAAGTCGAAGAGTACGGGGAATTATCTGGTAAACGGAGGAAGCGCTCTCCTTTCGCCATGATCGCCCCTTACGGTTCGCTGCGATACGTGCTGGAGGCCAGGAGGAGGAGCTGTCTCTGTGTGTGGCAGCACACGTGACTGGTGCCAGGGTGAATTCCGAGGATGGACCTGAAAGGGATTTCTTTTTCAGTGAAATTGCTTCGGCTCCTTCAGAGACTCCCTCTCGTTCCGCTTACTTCTCTCTCTCTCGCGCAAAACTTCTTTTCGGTTCCGCAGAACTTCAGCCCTTTCGCGTGGGCGTCACCAAACTCAATTTAGTTCCCTCGCGAGCGGCGGCGCTAAGGAACCAGGAGGGGAGGGAGGCAGAGTCGAAGGTACTTAAATTTTCAGGAAATCTGGCAAAAGTTTTCTTTTCTCCCTCAAACTCATTCTATACATACAGTTGTTTCTTGCCGTTTCGAGTAATTGACGCATTATCCAGAACAGTCGATCCTGTCGAGTCCAGGCGTCAGCATCAGGAGCCAAAAGGACCTCGATCAGCCGGATCAGCTCTCTGACCTCTGGGAGCTTATCACGAGGCAGCACCCTCTTCGTAAATTCCAAAGGACTAAACGCGAAAGAGGGCGAATGCCTCTTTCATACAAAGGATCAACCAGGAAGCATATCGTCCCTTCGGCTCTTAGCGATACTCCCTTTAATCAAATTCCAGGAGGCTCGCAATAAATTCTAGAGCTTCGACGCCCCCGTCTGCGCGGCAGCTTCTTCTCGTATCTCCATCTCCCTCCGACCCATTAGTTCCACTCGCATCGGGGAGCCTCGCTCAGACCTCCCGGCGCTCCTTGAGAGAAGCAAGAAGCTCCAGGATCTCTCGAGATCCCGGTTGCTAGGATGAGTCCTTGGCAGTGGCACCGGTTCGTGCCACAATTACAAATCCTTCCAGCGAATCTCTACCAGTATACCATTGTCCAGTAGCAGCGTGAGAAATCAAGTGTATAAACTATTTTCCAGTGCAATTACTCCAGTGAATTTCTCTTATTGCTCCTTCATCTCTCTGGATAATGACATTACGGCCTGGCTCTCCTCCGTTCTACCCGGGAAACCGCCCGGGCTCTGATTTCCTAAAAGAGCAGGAAATCTCCCGAGCGCCAGCTATCTCACGGTTCCTCGTCCTCCATGTTTCAGGAGAGCGACACCATACGCTTTCGCGTCACTCTCGAGGATCAGGTGCCGGAGGGTCAGCAGCCGAACATCGTTGGGGTGGACGCGAACGTCATCGTCCTGGACGAAAATGACAACGCCCCACGCTTCATGGGGGCGCCGTACGAAGCGGTGGCTGCCGAAGACACACCACCTGGGTCAACGATACTGCCCGGCATTAAAGTCACGGATCCTGACCTGCTCGGCGAAAATATCGAGCTCTCCTGTATACCGCAGCCGCAGGTGAGTCAATTTGGCCGGGCGCTCGTCGCGGTTTGGTCCTACGGGATAAACGGGATAAACGGGATGAACGGGATAAACGGGACGAAGGCACACTCACGTGTGAACATAAACACTCCTCTACACTGTATGCAGAGCAGAGAGCAGATAGTAGCCGCATATAGCTACGGGGGTGCATAGGGGACATGCGGGATGCAAAAGAGGATGCACCGGACGTGTAGTACCTACACGTGGAGATTACAGGAGCGGAAATGAGCGCCTGTATATTCATACGTATACGAAGGGTGTATACAGGAGGAAGTCACGTGACGACGCGAGCGCGCGCGCGTCACTACATTCTCATTCCTGTATTATTGCCAAACCGATAAATTCCAGCAGACCCGTAAAGCGGCCAATAAAACTGTAAAACCTTTTAACTAATGGCCTTCCAGCTTTACGCTGGCGAACTTTAATGCTTTTTGTTATACAGTGCGCGCGTGGACCGAACGCGATCCTCGGTCATTAAACGTAACTAATGCTCCAGTAGCGTCTGCTGGTCTCTCGCGACCTCAAATTTCCTACGGGAACTTCTAGACACCCACCCCCCC
>NW_014332897.1:0-11488 GCF_000341935.2 Cephus cinctus | reverse complement strand
CCCTCCCACGTGTACTTCCCATACGAGCAGAATCTACAGCTGCAGCTTCCTCCGACTGACGCAGCCTCTGCTGGTCCTCCAGTCCTACGATGGATCCTTTCGCTGTGACTGGTTGAAAAAGAAACGTCATTATACACTGTCGGGCTGTCGGGCTCCGCTCGACGGAGCAGGTGCTAATGTTCGTTCATCCAGCGCGGGGACGATGGATTCCAGACGGTGGAACAGATTGAAGAGGAGAGTAAGGTCGTTCAGGCTGGGACCGGGGAAAGTCCTGAGGATCGAGCGGGGTCATTAATTCTTTAGAGAGTTTTTCTTTTGTTTCTTCTGATCGAGCCTTTCTCGATTATTCGGCAGTTTCCTGATGCCTGCGAGAAGTTCGGGATTGTCGACGTGGAGAAGAGCGAGAATACCTACGTAGGGGCGTTGGTCCTGCGACAGACACTCGACTACAGGGAGAGGCCATTCTATCAGCTGCTCCTATTGGCCAGCGTGAGTCAAATTACAATCCGAACGTTTCTCAATCTTGATCCTTTGATCCTTTCGTACTGATCGAGACTTGGTATTTTTACCTGCGACCAGGACGGCACTAATAACAGCACCACCGGAGTGGAGATCAAGGTCGCTGACATTCAGAACACTCCGCCTGAATTCATTGACTCCCTGACCGGGGTCGTGCGAGAGGACGATCCCATAGGGACTCTGGTGATGACTGTGAAGGCGCGCGATGGCGATCGCGGAATGCCCAGGAAGGTGGTCTACCAGCTGGTGACAAGTAGGCTGCGGATGATCTTTCTTTCTTTTCTTGGAATACTCTCGAGGTGTGTCTCACGAGTGAAATGTGCTTCGTCATTCTCAGATCCGTTCGACTATTTTCTCTTGGATGCTGAGAGCGGCGAACTTAGGACGGCGAAACCGCTGGACCGCGAAGCCTTGGAGGATTCGACGGGAGTGTTGACACTCACCATCAAGGCTCAGGAGGTGATCGATGGGGTTTCCGGTAATGACAATTTGACAGTATCCACGGCGGAAGCGACTGTCACCATTAAAGACGTTAATGACGAACCGCCTACCTTCAATCGACGTGAATATAACATTGAGATTCCGGAAAATGTTCCCGACGGCACTCCACTGCCCAACCTGGACATGTCCGTCAAGGATCCGGACGTAGTGAGTAGGATACCATGTCCCGAACCTCACAATCTTCCCACGTCACAGTCCTCTTCTTATTTCTCTCCGACTCTCTTTCTCCCCAGGGTCAGAATTCTGTATTCTCTCTGAGATTGGATGACTTCACCGGAGCATTCACGGTTGAGCCAACAATGGCCACCGGTAGCACGGCAGTCAACATACGGGTCACCAATGGCTCCCTGGACTACGAGAATCCGAATCAGCGAAAATTTATTATTCTGGTAGGAAGATTCAATGAGTTTTTCTTTTTTCTTTTTCAATACCAGCAAGGCAACCTAATGCATTCGATACGTAGGTCATTGCCGAGGAGGTTCACACGGATCCGAAGCTATCGTCAACGGCTACAGTGATCGTCACCATTACCGATGCCAATGACAATGCTCCTTCCTTCAGCAGCCCGCCTTATACGGCCGACGTCTCCGAAGTAGCTGCTCCTGGAACAACTGTGGCGACTATCACTGCCAAGGACCGTGACAGCGGACGGTGAGTGTGAAATTGATTATCAAATTAATATAATATAAATTGATTAATAAAACTGATCATCAACCACTATCACTCGTTGTAGCTACGGGACGGCCGGTATAGTCTATCAGCTGCTGGGCACTGGCGCCGAACACTTTTCCGTCGACAAGAGAACTGGAACCATCGTCGTAGCCCCCTGTCCAACCCCAGGAACACCACCCTGTCTCGATTACGAAACTCAATCCGAATACTTCCTAACGTACAAGGTATAACACCTCGTTACCGCTGCGATTCAATCCGCAAAGCCCATTGGGATTGGCCGTAACTGAGACTTTATTGGTCGTTCCATAGGCGACCGATGACGACGGCAAGGGTCAGACCACCAGCGTCGACCTCTTGGTGCGTCTCTTCAACGCGAACGACAGTCCACCGCGATTCCTTCAAGAGAAGTATCGCGCTGTGATCGACGAGGGTGCCGAGAAATTCGAACCGGAACTGAAAGTCCAGGCGCGAGACAGAGACAAGGCCTCCCAGATCACCTACTCCTTGGTCGGTGGAAACGACCAGGGTCTTTTCGCGATAGACCCAGACACCGGGGAGATAACGATCGCCAACAAGAGTCCTCTGGACGTGACCAATGCCACTCGCGATTGGATAGCTCTTTCGGTCGAGGCCAGCGACGGTACCTTCACGGATACTGCCCTCGTCAACGTCACCGTGCGAGACGTTAACAACAATGCCCCAGTCTTCCCGCATGATCTATATACGGCTAGTATACCGGAGACATCGGCCATAGGTAATAGCGTGCAGCTACCCTCGATCCTATCTTAGACCTAGCGTAGAGACTGTGAGCTTTCCTTAGAATATCTGGACGGGGAGTGACAAGGATGTTTTGTTAAGAATTCTTGACATCTTGATAGGAACCGTCGTCGATGAGATTACTGCTACCGATGCGGATAGCGGCATCAACGCAGAGCTTGTGTATAGAATTCAGAAAGGAGCTTCTGACGATTTTGCCATAAATTCTAGCACCGGGGCTATCACGGTCTCACGTAAGCTCGACTTTGACGAGAGGAATACCTACCATGTTGAGGTCATCGCTTTTGATGGTGGTACGTCACTCGATATTACACGGCTCACTGATATTCCTTCCATAACCCGGGATGGGCTTGATCATTTTCATGCTACTCTGCCTTTAGGAACGCCAAGTCTTACCGGAACCACCACGCTCATGATAAAAGTGGAGAACAGTAACGACAAGCCACCTTATTTCACGCCGGAGACCCAACGGGCCGAGGTCACCGAGGATACCGCTATCGGGACTGTATTCGCAACCCTCAAGGCTGTAGATCCTGATAGCACCGTTCCCGAGGCACTGAATTTCGCTATTTCTGAACCGATCACTGCCATCGATAGGAACGGCCAACAAGTCACGGGCGATAATAGGAGCTTCAAGGCAAGTGGTCCTTGAGTATTATTTTTTTTCTTTCGATCTTTGTTGGAAATCTTAAAATAGCGTCTAGCAACCTTTTTCTGTTTTAGGACTTTTTTGCTGTGGACAGAAAAACTGGACAGGTTTCCGTTGTCAGACCTCTGGATAGAGACATCGCTGCTACTGTCAGCATCACAGTCGTTGTCACGGATACCTCCGCACCGACCCTCCAACAGGGAATGGGTGGGTATATAGGCTCTGATATGGATTTATGTCTTTATGTAATGGATGCCTGTAAAATGAAGTTATTTGTAGGCACTCTGGTGGTTACTATTATTGACGTTAATCACATGGCACCGGAATTTGCAAAGCCATGGACAAGAGAGGATCCACGTTATTCCATTGAAATGCAGGAAGAACAACCGACTGGCGCAGTGGTTGGTGCATTTACTGCTACTGATGCTGATAGCAATATCGCAGGATATGCCATTGAACCGCCGAGTTCCTACTTTAAGATAGATAACGTCACTGGTACGTAACCGTCTTAGCTCTTCCGTGGGTAGTAAGCCTTTTCATGTTTTAAACAAAAATATGTATTCGCTCTATTCAGGCATAGTGCGAACCAGTCAGGTTATCGATTACGAAGAAACCAAACAGTTGGAGTTCACAGTGGTGGCCTATGACTCTGGTGTTCCTCAACTTTCATCATCCGCCAAAGTCACTCTTACTGTCATCAATGTGAATGATCAGTCACCGCAGTTTGAACGAGAGTCCTACAACGCATCCATTGAAGAGAACTCACCCCCTGGCACTCACGTGACTGTCGTAAAAGCTCGTGACAGTGACGAGGGTGTCTTTGGTCAAGTCAGCTACAGTCTAATCGGAAAGAATGCCTCTGACTTTAATATAGGTGGGTTTAGAAGCTAACACGTTGGCTGAGATTTTGGAACATTTTTCCAATCGTAAACTTTTTCTCATATATTACACTCTTAGGGCACGAGACCGGCGAAATAACAGTTGGCGGCGCTACGGTGCTTGACAGAGAGATAACACGAGATATTACAATCACCGTGATGGCAAGCGACGGGGCGCCATTGAATTCCAGAAAGAGCACTACGGTCCCCGTTCATATAAAATTGATTGATGTTAACGACAACAGACCCATATTTAGTCAGCACAGTTACAGAGCATCCGTTGCTGAGAATTTATCTGTCAATCCACCAGCTCCCATTCTTCAGGTACATATTTGACCTTGAACTCTTGCGTGAGACTATAATGTTACGTACTATAGAAAATGATATCGCTTTGGATCTGTCAAGGTGAGAGCATCAGACCCTGATGAGGGACTCAACGGCGAGGTCTGGTACACGATCGTCAGTGGAAATGAGAACAAGTCGTTTGTCTTGAATCCAGAAACTGGTATCCTTTATCCAGGTGTCGCTCTGCTGGGTAGAGCAGGCACGTACAGAATCGAGGTGGAAGCCAGGGACGGTGCCGGAAGTGGACCACATTCTGACAAATGTTCTGTCGATGTCAGAGTCCTGCCCGTTAATCAGCACAAGCCCGAGTTTATTATGCCTGAATTACCAAATGCCACAGTTGAAGTTCCAGAAGTAAGATTCATATCCCGTACCTCGTGTCGTGGATTCGTTGTGAAATAATTAACATTCATTTTTTGTATCACCCCTCAGAATGCCGGAGTGCCAAATTACTTAGTAATGACTGTCAAAGCCTCGGATCGTGATCCTGGGGAAAATGGAAGGGTAGGTTACCACTTGAAAGTTGGTAACAAAAACGTGCAAGAAACTGAGGAGTTCACGATCGATCGAGAAACCGGTGAACTGCGTGCCAAAATAATACTTGACCGTGAGGTCAAAAATAAATTTGAACTTGTCCTGGTAGCGGCCGATCATGGCAGTCCGACTACGTATGAGACGCTACGACTGCTGACAGTGTTGCTGGTAGACACGAACGATAATGTACCTCAATTTTACGACGAGTACACGTTCAACGTGCCGGAAAATCGTCCAAAGGATTACTTCGTTGGTAAAGTGATCGCCGAGGACAAGGACGAGGGTAGACACGCGAGGGTTTATTACTATATAGAAGCAGGAAACGAGGAGCGTGCTTTCTATATTGATAAATCAGACGGTAGCATCTATACGAATAAATCGTTTGACCGTGAAACCCGAGACAGTTATGTTTTGTCAATCCTTGCTGCCAATGATCCTGATCTGTACGTGGGATCTGGTGATAACGGTAGAATAACAATGGCTGATACTGACCACGGTCACGTGAACGTCACTATCGTGATTCTCGATGAGAATGATAATCCCCCTGTCTTCGAGAGAAGCGATTACTACGCGGGAATCAATTCGATGGCCAACGTTAATGACGTAGTAGCTAAGGTCACTGCCTCTGATCCCGACCTAGGCGACAATGGGACGCTCCATTATTATGTCGCCAGTGCAAATTTGTATAAGTATGGATCCGATAAGCTGAGCGGTGCTATTGTTCCTAGCCCCTTCAGTGTGACCCAGGATGGCAAAGTCCTTACCAGTGGCTACATGGCTGAGTACAACCAGGACAGATTTATCGTGGAGGTTATCGCCAAAGAGACGGCATCACCGGAGCGATACGCACTCACCAAAGTTCACGTCAGTTACTCTTTTTAAAAAGTAGATCTAATACGTTCCGCATTATTCGTTTTCTAAATTATTTTATACCCCCACCAGGTCTGGGTATTCGAGCCATCGCAATTGATAAGGGTCATTCTCTCGCGACCTCCCGAGGAGGTCAACAGGGAACGGGATGAGATAGTTGCAGAATTGTCCAACGCTACTCAGAGCCGAGTAGTTGTCGACGATATCAGATATCACGTCGACGCTTCCGGTCATATACGCAGAGATTGGTATAAATTTTTCTTCATTGTGCCCTATAGTCAGGAAAAATTCTTTATATGTGTTATCTTGCAGGTGCGATATGTATCTACATGTAGTGGATACCAATGCCCAGACCATTGCACCCGTGCCCCAAGTACTCAGAGTCATAGATGCTAAATACGACTTCCTCAAGGAGTATTACACTGGGTTCGCCATAGAAAACGTTGTGGTGAGTCAAATAGGGTTTTATTCGACTTTACGATCTGCTAATGAAATTCCTAATAGTCCGAGGGATAACTTATTCGTCCATTCCAGCCGGCGTATGTGGGAGCGCAGGAGGAACCATTTGATCCAGCTCTAGCTGCTTTAATAGCACTGCTGGTGGTTTTACTGGTTGGTGCCGTTACAGTAACGGTGGTGTGCTGTTGCTTACGTCACTGGTGAGTTTTTCATCAGATTAAAAACCTGAATAATATCTAAGGCACTATACCCTTTCGTAATGCTCAGGGTAATAACCGTACCGAGTGATATACGGAAGAAGGATGGTTTAATCAAGAAGCAAATCATCGATGAACTGAACACTACAGAGAATCCATTATGGATTGAGCAGTGAGTAATGATCGGATCTTTTTGTGTTATTCAACCTGGTACGAGACTGTGAATTAATAATTATCATAGGAAATTGAAGATTTACGAAGAACAAGAACTGACTATGCAAGTATTCAGCGAACCGGAAGCCGGTCTTGGCACTGAGAGACGCGGAAGTGGTGTGAGTGTCGGTATGGGTGATACGTCACAAGACAATACTTATGCTACCATTCAGCACCCATTACCACCAAACAGACATCGACCAACCACTCCTGACTATACTACCCTTCCAGGAAATCATAATGTGAGTATTAAAAGGCAGAGATTTTTCTAAAGAATTGTCAAAGTCAGCAACCTCCTCTCATGGACCGAGATCATTCTTTCTGATTATAGCTCTACGAATCAGCAATGGGATTCCAAGGATCAACATTCCAGCCAGCGACCTCAAACGTCGTTCCTCAGTTAACTCTGAATCGCGATGGTCAACCACAGTTCGTTTCTGGGCTCGTGTAAAATGGTGCTCACATAAGAAAGAGTGAGAGAAAGGGAGAGAGAGAGAGAGAGAGAGAGAGAGAGAGAGAGAGAGAGAGAGAATCTCTTTGATCAATACGTACTCTCGTCGTCGTACACCGTTTCTCTCCGTCTCCGTCCTCGTGAGACTAAGGATTCTTTGACGAGAAACGCATTTGGCGCGCATGTGCCACTTTGACAATAACCGGGTAGTATGGTGAAGATTGCGTGGAGGGAAACGCTTGTCCAGAGGATGCTGCGACTCTCGGGGATATCTCCGAAGATGACTCTTAATACTATTATACGTTGGACATGGTCCCGTATTTCATATGCTCTCTGACCTTTGGACTTTTCCCCCGAGATTCTCAAAACGAACGAGTGCTACTCGCAACTCTGGGAGCAGCCATGAGACGGGGAGCCACGATGATCGGCCATTGATAATTATAATTGAGTAAACATTACCTATAGCCGGTGTGTGCATGTATATATGTGTGCGTTGCCAACCTGGGTCCTATCTAACGTAATTAGGGTAACTTTAGAAACGAAAGAAAGAAATGTTGCATCATAGTCACTGTGAAATAAACGACCGAAGCTTGGCACGACAGATATATGTATATAATTGAATGTGTAGATTCCGTCTAGCCCAATTCCCTATCGTTTCTTTCTATTTTTAATTCAAGGCAAATGAGCCTTTCATGTCTTCCTCGAAGTTTTATGTTTACAATGGCATCTCGTCGCGATCGTGCAGCTGCTCAAATAATATATCACTCGGAACTTAATAGTCACCTTTGTTACTCGCACCTATAGAAAACTCCGAGTTTATCAATGCCGCTGTCCTGGTACGCATTTATTAAATCTTATTTTTCAACCTTCATTAGAATCGATCGGCATACGATCACCGATCTGATCGCTGCGAGGTACGCCAACTCATTTTTATAGTACTCGGGCGAATCGCGGGCGATGGGCGGACATAGTCATATCATAGGTAAATATAGGTGAATTAGTGGCACTGATAAGGATTTTCGATATCGTGTTATACACGCGCGTCATCTTGAACTTCCTCGATAGAAAAAAAATTGGCACGTCCTTCGCTTTAATGCAATACCGATACATCGACTATTCCGTTCCAGAGGAAGTAGGGATGCTCGAAATTTCTTAAAAGTGATATAGTCGCCCTACGATGTATCTCGTACTCGAAAACAAGTAACTTAACTCGGATAAGTTAATTACCAAGAATGTTTAATATAATATTACTATTGATACTATATAATATTATTAGATCGTTATATGAGTTATGATTGTTCCAGTTATTAGTGAAGAAAAACTGTCTGTTTATCGATTACAAACTGATTGTAATATTGTAACATATTTTATGTAAGCAATTAATATAAAATATTCGTACTTGAGTATTGTCTTAGGATTTTAATAATTAATATACCGCTGTGATTTAGTCCGTGATGTTTATTTAGTTTCACTGTGAAAGTAGACCGTAATTACTGGGTTCCATAATTTCCGGTAGCAGTGATTACTCAACTTGTTTTATTTCAATTATGCTCGCCTTATCTTCCTTGCTATGGATTTCCCGTACACTTTCTCCACTCGGTTTTTCGTCACTGGCCGAATTCATGGCTTCACTTTGAGGATTTGTCTTAACATAATGTGAATCAGGTTGAACTGACGACCCATTGGCCATCTTTGAATACCGAGCATAATCAAATATTTGAACGATAGATTCGGCTTGATCGCTCCATAATTTATGGCCTTGTTTGGTAGGAAATTTTTTAATACTTCTGCAAGTTAAACACGTCCACCTGATGAGTTTTCTGGGTTTCGATCCAAGTCTCACTCTTGCCGTTTCACCTGGTATAAGAGGAGTCTGACAACTCTTGCATATGCTCCTCTTTAAGTCTGGTTCCCTGAGATGATTTCATTTACACTTGGTATTCAATTTTGCCAATTTGTAATATATACTTAGATATTTGACTTTTGAAACTTACATACGTAACACGGCTTTCTTGCCACAGTTCACCATTACGTTCCCATAGTAAGAGGCTACGGTTTTATTTTTCGATGCGACGAATTGGCTTGCCTTGAATTAAATGATTATTTTTTCAACGATTCGAAATAAGAACCGGCCGTCGATATACACTTACCTGATATAAATAATTCATTCGCTCGAAAACGTCTTTTCCTTGGCAAAGCTTCACTTCCGTTTCTGATATAAAACCAGGTAGGTTATTCATTGTCAGAAATTATGAAAATTGTAAATAAGTCGAGCTTACCCATATTTATGGCTTTGGTTGCTCTTTTAGGTTATGCTGTGTTTGGTTATTCAGTTGAGTATGAATTTGAAACAGAAGTATGACTGATATTTTTCACTGACAAACATTTCTTTGGTGGAATATACAGTTCTGATACGAAGACTGTTGTGTATCATACTTTCTTCTTTATTTAGGTTATGTTTGTAATTCTTGATTTATAATTGATAGGTAGGTTATGATATAGTGTTGGACAAGAAGTTTCTGTGAAAGAACTGAAGTGCAATTGATTACTAGGGAGTGTATTTCGTACATCTATTGCAACTACTTTAAGCACTATAAACATTGTTGTGTCTTTTTTCTGTAATGTATCTGATACACATACAACATTGTGCACAGCACTTGCAGTGAATTAAAAAACACATTCTAGGTCTGTCTCATATGAATAGATTAGGTACTGAATGTTTTAAAAAAGAATGACGTTTAGGAATCAATATTCATTGTTAAAGTAGTATATTACTGTACATTATATAAGTATAAGAGTGAATATAAATAACATTAAATATAATAAATGAGTTTATTATTCACTTTTTCCCTAAATTATAAAAATGTGGTGAGTAGATAGGTTCTTGAAAACGACTGTGGAATGGAGTATGTTGTATTTCAACACTTTGGACATTTGGGGTCTCATTTTCTTTTACCGATGCCAAACTTTTAATAACTGGTATTGCAATACCGTATACAGGTGGTTTAGCGGAACTATGTTCAACACTAATAGGTGTATCATAGGTTCCTGATCTGTGATGCCACTTCATGTCAGGAGTAAACTTTATATCAATGTCTTCCATTTCATCCTCAGCCATAATACTGGAATCTAGACTGCTAGAATTGTTTGTCCTAAACCAAAAGTATACATTTTCACAGTGGTAAAGTTTAATGCATTGTACGAATAAAAACTTACATATCAACACTATTACTGGTTGAATGAGCATAACCATATTCTTGAAAAACCGATTCGATTTCATCGCATTCTTGTTTAGCATTTTGAAAGGATTCACGCGTTTCATTAAGAAATTGATCCATGTCCAATGAATTCTTTGTCACTTGATCTACATCATGTTGTATATCAGCCTGCAAGATTGGTATAATTGATAGTTTCGATGAACTGATAGAATAATTGTTGCATTAGAGAAACAATGTAGTACTTTAATACTTTTCACGTCCGTCCATAGTTTCCGAATGCATCTTTCAGCTTCGGCTGAATCCGCTTCACAATCACGAATTAAAATACGGTGTAATTTCCATATCTCGCTTAGCGTTTTTAAACCTGCATCAAGTTCTTGTGCTTGGTGTGTCAATTTTTGAAAATAGACTTTGGCCATCGTTGCAGTAATTAGTTGATAAGTTTGCAGTAATTTGCACTGACAGAGGCTATCACTTTATAATTATACATGCACGACTTTCAAATTTCAAATAACGTACTCCGAAACCATAAATAATAAAACAATCAGATTGGAGTAGAGCAATGAAACAGCAGAAATGACTAGAGAGATGCACAACGCTACGGTTTGAGGCGGTAACAAAATATTGGCGCTAAATCGTAGCGGCGAGTCTGGAAGTAGGATTTTGCGATCACCGCCTCCGTTGACAATGTCAATCCCGTCGCAGCCGAGCTAAACGTGAAAACGAACGCGTAGCTTGGCGGGCAGAGGTTCTCCGCTAACCCCTGCTGGTTCCAAAAGCAACCCTTAGAAATATTAATAAAGTAGGTGTTTGGAACATTAAAACAATTAATTTAATCGATAAAGTAAAATATTAACACTTAAAAATCGAAAATTCTGGCCAAACATATTTAGAAGTACTGGGATTTTGGATCGAGCTGATGATCGCGTTTTAATTCTAGATCGACGTATCTTTCAGCATTTTTAATTAATTGTTCAGTAGATGTTATTTCAGACATTAAAATAATTAATTAAATCCATAAAGTAAAATATTAACACTTATAAATCGCAAATTCTGGCCAAACATATTTAGAAGTACTGGGAGTTGCCCAAAATTGTGTGCGCGCAAATTTTTCACGCAGGACTCGGCGAGTGGGAGCAGGCGGCGAGTGGGAGCCGGCGGATGGTGGGGGCGCTCGAGGCAGGGCCTGGACTCGGAGCGCTCAT
>NW_014332896.1:14790-15808 GCF_000341935.2 Cephus cinctus | reverse complement strand
CCTGGATATAGATTTACAATAGAATCCGAAACGACACGTCGTATAAATAAGTTTCGTTTAGACGGACGTGAAATAACAATGGCTATCCGGAGGCCTCCCGAAGACCCTGATACAGGTACGGTATCATGGTTACACGGGGCAGTCAGAGATATACACGCGTACCTTACAAGCTCTTGTACCGCGCGGGACTATATAGGTCTAACGATCAAATCCGACAGTTTTGCGTGCGGGGCAGCGTGGCTGTCGTACAAACCGGCTCCAGAGCTTCTCGAAAACGATGTGTGGGGAGTGATTTCGTCCGTCGCACAGAGTGCCCAGGCATTTCAAATAGATAGGTCTTTTGTCATCGAGTCATGTATAGTCGAAATACCGCGGGGTGCAGGACGCGTGCGATTACCGCACGAATTTGTAAAAAAACATTCTATACTGACTATAGCGAATAACGATAACCTCTGTCTACCTAGGTCGCTCGCTGTGGCAATGGTACACGCTGAACGCGGGGAGGTGCGCTCTGGGGAGCTGCATGACCGATGGAACGCTGTACGGCATCAACGGGGTAAATTACAAAAACAACTTGCTCTCGAGCTTGTGACAAACGCGTGTGTAGACATACCGCCGGACGGTTGCGGTATTCCAGAAATTGATAAATTTCAAAGCTACCTAGCCCCGAGGGGTATAGCAATCGTTGTTTACGATTTTGACAGCATAGGCAGCGGCGAGAAACCGCTGTACGACGGTTCGCAAGCAGTTGATAACGCGTACGGCTCAGGGAAACCACGGCAAACGCTCCGCATCCTGTATTATAATAATTCGCAGCATTATCAGCCTATTTTAAATATGTGGGGTGCGGTCGGAAGGCATTTCAAATAGATAGGTCTTTTGTCATCGAGTCATGTATAGTCGAAATACCGCGGGGTGCAGGACGCGTGCGATTACCGCACGAATTTGTAAAAAAACATTCTATACTGACTATAGCGAATAACGATAACCTCTGTCTACCTAGGTCGCTCGCTGTGGC
>NW_014332896.1:14426-14593 GCF_000341935.2 Cephus cinctus | reverse complement strand
GAAGGGAAAAGAAAAGAGCGTATGTCAGGCCGTTCGCAGCTGTCCACAGTGTCTCAGGCCTCTTCAAAGAGCGCTGCGTAAACACTCTTGCGATAAAATGTACTGCAGAGTCTGCAAGAGCGTTAACAAATTAGGCCATCAGTGTTACGTCAGACCGGTAAAAAAGG
>NW_014332896.1:9809-11084 GCF_000341935.2 Cephus cinctus | reverse complement strand
GGGCGCGTAATCAGCGACCCCAAAAACCCTTGAGTAGAGATCTTTAATCTTGTATATTTCTTTTTTCAAAATTTTAAGAACCGAATAATCATGAATAATCTTGAATAATAATTTTGAATCGCCATCTTAAATTCGTAAATTTTGGACATTTCTTGAGGTTAGGGACAAACGGTGGCCAGGTAGGATTAATCTAATGTTTGAATTGGATTCAGCGACCCCGAAAACCTAGAGATTCAGTGTCTTGACCTCCAAAAACATCGAAAAATGTCATGAAATTGTCAATTTCAGGCCAAAAACGTCAATTTTAGGCATTTTTTGAGGTTAGGGACGAACGGTGACCAGATAGGATTAATCTGATGTTTTAATTGGATTCAGCGACCCCAAAAACATAAAATCCAAGTATTTTTAAGTGTGAAAAAAATTTTGTTATACCTATTTTATATACATGAAATTCTTTCAACACGATTTTTCATGCTTTCGGGCGCCATATTGGGGCCGCCATCTTGAAATTTTTTAAAGCGCCACTCTGCATTCGAAAGAGGACATGAATACGAACATTTTAAGCCCTCATACGTATCTGTAGGCCTCTGCAATTTCTGGCCATAAGGGTGGCCCGGTTGACGTGGAATGGCCCATATATTACCCTAAACAATAATTCAGCGTGCGGCTTTATGTAACCACTATTATAAAAAAAAATTGTACGAACGTATATACAGCCCTGAAAAATATTTTACCGTACGGTTTTATGTAACTAATATTAGAAAAAAAAAAAATGTACAAATGTATATACAACCCTGAGCACTAGTAGTACGGATAATAAACATATTTATTTGAAAAACCAAAAAAAAAATCTCTTTTATCGATCTATCCCCGAAGGCTCTACCAGCCCGTCCACGTTATGTTTTTTTTTTTCAGCGGCGCTTCGGACATGCTAGCAGTGCACGGTGCCTAGCGATATGGTTGACGCACATACAGGCAGGCAGTTAGCTCACAGGTGCATAATGAGCTCACCCACACTAGGGGCTAGCAACGTCACCGATAAGAGCTAGCAAGCGCGCGCGACGTACGAGCCTCACGCGTGTCGCGCGCCCGCCGCGCCCGAGCCCCCGCGATTGTAAGCCTATAAAACCCTATAGACTCTGTAATAGTATATTCGTAAAGAGCGCCGCCAAGTAACCTCATTTGGCAGAATGGACACGCGGTGGAAGCATCCGTGGACGTCGATGATCTGCGGGCCCACGGGGTGTGGGAAGACGTTTTTCGTAAAGAAATTCT
>NW_014332896.1:6995-9651 GCF_000341935.2 Cephus cinctus | reverse complement strand
AATTTCATCGACGAGCGCGAAAAGTGGAAGATGTACAATCAGGTGCTGCAGCGTTATCTACACTTTATCGAGGATCTGCGAAATAACGTCGACGAGGATAGGCGAGGCGATAATGATGCCAAGAAAAAAAAATAACAATTTTGCGGAGGATAATGTCAAGAGCTTGACCGACGATGGCGACGACGACATCATCGCTAGCGTACCCCAAAAGTACAGAGCTAAGGCTAAGCTCTTACTAGGAAGGCTGCGCAACGCTGGTTCGCCACGCATCTCGTGGAGTAAACAGGGCGTTACGCGTATCGGCGGAGCCGTCGTGCAGGACGCCAACATCGTGGATTTAATCAACGACGCTATACACGAGACAAAAACAGCGAGACCGGCGGGGAGTCGCCAGTTTGCGCGGTTCCTCCGTACTACCGGTATACCGCGCCAATATATCGGTAATCAGCGTCTATGGAGGGAGGGGAACAACACGGGGTCTCCCGGTAATCAGACACCGCGCCGTGTAACAATCGTGCCGCGCCCTATCGAGCCGACTCAGAGCTCGTCTACAGAGGAGGAAATCGGCGAGGCGTTTCAGGAAGTGTTTAGAGACTCCGGGGAAGAAGAGCTCGTGGGGAAAAAATATACGCGATCTGTGTCGGCTAATACAGCTAGCGATACCGAGAAAAAGAAAAGATTAGAATGGTTAAGACTGCCGTGAAACGGAAGAAGAAAAAGATATGGGCTGATGATAGCCTTCTGAGGCGTCTTTATTACACGCCAGCAGAACCGTTTTCGTACGCCGGTATCAGCAGCCTACAGCGAGCGGCTAGGGGCAGGGTAAAACGAGATTCCGTCGTGCGTTGGTTAGAGGCGCAGGACACGTATACGCTGCATAAGCCCGTACGTCGCTCTTACGCCGTCAGCAATATCGACGACGTCTGGGAGGCCGATCTTGCAGACCTGCGCTCCTTGAAGGAGTACAACGATGGTTACACGTATATACTTGTAATAATCGATGTACTGAGCAAATACGCTTGGGTCGAGCCTTCGCGCGATAAGTCCGGTGCAACGGTAGCAGCGGCATTCCGGAGGGTTTTGGTACGTAGTAGGAATAGGATACCCGTGTACCTACAGACAGAGAAAGGTAAAGAGTTTACCAATGGCGTACTGCAGCGTCTGCTCGAGGAGTTCGGCATAGGATTCCGCGTAGCGCGCAGCCCCGACGTGAAGGCTGCTGTCGTCGAGCGCTACAATCGTACTCTGAAGGAGCGTATGTGGCGTTACTTTACACGTAGAAACACGCGGCGATACATAGATATTCTTCAGAATCTCGTGGACTCGTACAACAGGACACGCCACTCCGCGATAAGAATGCGCCCGGTTGACGTAACCCTGTATAATGCCGCTAAGGCTCGTATGAACCTATCTACGAGGTACGCATCAGCGAGCCCTCGTATCCCTAAATACGGTGTCGGCGACCTGGTACGCATCAGTAGCGCTAGGAACCCTTTTGCGAAAGGTTACGCGGGTGGGCGGACTCGAGAGATTTTTAAAATCGTACGCCTAGGTACAACGAGGGAACCACCCGTCTACATCTTAGAAGATCTTGCCGGCGAGGAGATTGACGGTATTTTTTACGAAAAGGAGCTCGTTCGAATTCGCAATGACCTCGCAAAGGACGCGTTTCTCGTCGATCGTGTAATAAAACGAAGCGGTCGTGGGAAAGCCCAAAAAATACTGGTCAGCTGGGTCGGTTACCCCGAGAAATTCAATTCGTGGATACCGGCATCCCGCTTAAAAAACAGTGAAGGACCAAATTTATCTCGTTCTGCCCAGTAACAGCAGTATGTCGTACTATCCCGAAAATAAAACTACCAGTTTTACGACGCATCTACCGCATTAGATCGATTTACACGGGGCATGGGCTGTTGCTCTGGTCGAAATACAGATTCCTATGACCTTTCTTCACGTGCCCACACCGCTGAAAGACTGGGATCACGTGGGTGTGGTCACCACCCGCACCAAACTGCGGAAGAACCTCAAAGAACCGATAGTGGGCTTTATGATGACGGGTTCTAACGTGGCGCACGGTGTTTACGAGACGTAAAGACACTCGTTGACGAAATAAACGCTACCAGGGCTATGAAGGACCGTCTGAAATTAGAGCTCTGTAGAGGTGGTTACGCGAGCGTATCGTTTGTCTCTACCGATAACGATCTAGACGACCCGCACGAGCTGAGACTCTGCCGATCTCTGGCACGCATCCTAGGTTTTCCCGAATCGGTCGTGGTATCGAAAGCAAAGCCCTTTGTGATGGCCATCAGCCAATTAGCCTGATCAGCGCCCTACCTAAGATGCTTTTTGTTTACACCGATGTCTGCGAGCCGTATATTACCGGAGACGTCCAAACACCCTTGCTTCGCGTGGTTCCCCTGCAAACGGATAACAAATACGCGTACGCCGCCATGAAAGTGCTCTCGTTTTCACCGTTAAAGTATATACCCTTGCTCCGCACGATTTTTCAAACGATCGACATCGATATAAGAGACCACCTGGGCGACACCATACCATTTGAATCAGGGACGCTCTCCGTAACACTACACTTTAAACGGCTAGACTGATGGCTCATTACACCGATTACTACGACTCGCAGATCGGTGGGGGATATTCC
>NW_014332896.1:6117-6926 GCF_000341935.2 Cephus cinctus | reverse complement strand
CGGGGTCATGGTATCGGTAGCTTTCTCGGTGGTCTGTTTCGGCGTGTGTTACCTTTGCTATCGAGAGGAGCCCGAGCCGTCGGTAAGGAGGCGGTGCGCGCGGGCATGAATATCTTGATAGACGTCAGCGAGCGCGGCGCTCCACTTAAACAGGCGTTTCGCACCAGGGCTGCCGAATCGGGTATGAATCTTAAACGTAAGGCGGAGGCGAAAATTGACGAGCTCATGAAAGGATCGGGTTATAAAGACGTAAAACGATCACGCGGCGTCCACTCTATCACCGGCGTCGCTAGAAGGAGTATCGCCTCAAGAGCCGCTAATAAGCGTAAGAGACATACGGGAAAGAAGCCTGCTCCGCGTCGAAAAAAAAGTAGTAAAAAATAAAGTCAAAAACCAAGAAACCCAAAAATCGTCGTAGGGTCGCTAGTAAGAGAGTAAAGCGGAGTGTGCTGGATATCTTCTCCTAAACGATACCTCTACCATGGCCTTTCTACACGTTCACTCGTGCGAGTGTATGAAATCGGAGCTCGTGCTCTTTACACTACCACCGACACAGACCACTATAGAGAGCGCCCAGTGGGTACACTACAAGCCCATCTCATCGCTGACCGATGACTCGCCCATTGAGTTTGTCGTGCCGGGTAACGGCAACGAGTACCTCGATCTAGCCGATACCATGCTGAGTTTACGCGTACAGCTGCGATCCAAGGATGCGACAGATCCTGACGCTCTGAGCAAAGCAGCACCTGTTAACAATCTGCTACACTCGCTGTTCAATCAGGTGGACGTGTTTCTTAATCAGAAACTCG
>NW_014332896.1:5080-5899 GCF_000341935.2 Cephus cinctus | reverse complement strand
CATTCGTCGGTAAAGACAAGACGGTCGATCTGATCGGTCATTTACACTGCGATGTGTTTAACCAAGAAAAATTTTTATTAAATGGTGTTGAGCTCCGTTTACAGCTCGTACGTACGAGAGACGGCACTCACCATACGAGGACTTCCCACCGAATCGTGACCATTACGAGTGTATCATTCACGCCTGTAAGGAGACACTGGGATCGTTTACCTGCGCTCTGAACAACGCATTGTGTCTTGAATTCTGGCTTTGGAATAACGGACCGCATATATGAACACGCTAGACCTTTACCTCGGCCTTTGCGGTATATCGGAGCATACGACGGGTGTCTACGCAGCTGATAGAATACCCAGAAACTGGTCGAAACCCGCTGCTATTATTGCCAATACGGACGATCATACAAAGCCAGGAGCACATTGGGTTGCAATCTACGTGGACGCTGGCGGAGACGGCTACTACTTTGACAGCTACGGATTACCACCGCTGAATCATCACCACGCATCGAGACTCCGACGGAACTGTCGATCCTTCCGATGGAACGCTCAGCAGCTTCAGAGCGAGACGTCAACGGTGTGCGGCCAATTCTGCATGATGTTTTTACACTACCTCTCCTCAGGCTTCGGGATGCATGCCTTCCAGAATGTGTTTAGTAGTGATTTGCGGAAAAACGATAGAATCGCCCGAGAGTACTACGACGCTTTTGTGCGAAAGAAGCGTTTGGCGGATCGTCGGTATGCGCAGGATAATAAGATCTACGGTGGCGGTAGTAGGGTGCAATATTCGCGGTGTAAATCAGGCTACATATGTTAAGACCTGTTC
>NW_014332896.1:4705-4869 GCF_000341935.2 Cephus cinctus | reverse complement strand
CATTTAATTACATAAATTGAGGCTATAGTAGGTGTATAAGTAGCAAATAAGTTTAATAATAATAATAATAATAAGTATAATGATAAAATTAAAATAGGAATAATATATATAGCGTAAATAATACTAAGCTAGGTTAGATATATAAGTAATGTAAGCAATTAATA
>NW_014332896.1:0-4675 GCF_000341935.2 Cephus cinctus | reverse complement strand
CATTTAATTACATAAATTGAGGCTATAGTAGGTGTATAAGTAGCAAATAAGTTTAATAATAATAATAATAAGTATAATGATAAAATTAAAATAGGAATAATATATATAGCGTAAATAATACTAAGCTAGGTTATATATATAAGTAATGTAAGCAATTAATAATGTGTTTAAGAAAAAAATATATATATACAATACAAGTCTATACTACTATTATTTAGGTAATGAGGGTGACCTGCCCGTACCCAAATCACACCAGGGTGTCTCTATTGGCCTCATAAAAGAGGACACTTGTACAGCTACTGTTTCTTACAATATACGACATATATTTAAAAATATCTATTTTTTCTGTTTTTGTTTCCTTCACCTCTATCTCCCCATATCTTGTTAATAATGGTAGCGGGCGGTAGGAAATAAAACATTAAGCGTATTCCTCTATACAGGGCTCAGGCTAATCATCGAAAATGTATCACACCAGACAGCTTTATAATATATGTAGCGTTTCTTACAAAAAAACACTGTGTTCTACTTCACCATGGGACACTTACCTCCTTAGGATAACTAAAAATTACCGACCGGCGGTCACTGCATAATTACCGACCGTGACTTACCTCCTTAGGATAATTAAAAATTACCGACCGGCAGTCACTGCATAATTACCGACCGTGATACGCCCCCTGGGGGACATGCAACGCTGTTGCTGGGTGGTTTCGGGCCTTAGGACCGCGTGGTGGTGGGGTCCACAACTGTGTCGCAGGTGGAGGGGAGAGCTGGTCACATAGGCGAGGGGGTGACGCCATAGTGCAGTGCGGGGGACCGGAGCACGGTGCACTGTATGACTCATAGGGACAGTGGTGGGGGTTTGTTATGACTCCCAGGAGTGGTGTGTATCTACTCACGGGATTTTGTCTCCTTACAGGTGGAATATCTGTTCATATTCGCTGAATAGTCCTGCAAGGGCCCTTTTCTCCTCACTGTTGAGGTGCGCCAGATCGAGTTCACTTTGTAATCGCTCTATTCGTCTGGTGCCTCTTTCCGTGATTATAGCGCTTAGGCGCAACGTCTCGGCCATATCACCTCCTTCTTTAGTGGGGGCATCCATCGGCTCGAGATTCACGGTCGGGCGTTGCACCTCCGCTTCTAACTCGGTCATGTTGACCAGGCTCACTGCACAGCTGTTACCTTTTGGCTGCGTCAAGCACGAGCCTATGATAACGCTCGTGCTGACTTCGGACTTTGCAAATAATCCGACGTTCCGGCTGGTGGTAGCTACGTAAGCGATAGTCTCGCTTCTAGGAGGAAGTTTCATTTTTGAACTCCCATCTACCAGAGGCATGCAATGGCCGTAAAGCTTGAAGGTTTCTCCGCTGATTATGTCCGCCTTGTGTCCCTTGATGAATTCCATCCCCAGCAGTCCGTTTACGGTCAATGGTACCTCGTCTGGTACCACGTAAAACCAGTGTTTCACGTCGACGGCTGGGGTTTCGAGGACCACTTCCGCCTTGCACAAGTGTTTCTCCGCTGATTATGTCCGCCTTGTGTCCCTTGATGAATTCCATCCCCAGCAGTCCGTTTACGGTCAATGGTACCTCGTCTGGTACCACGTAAAACCAGTGTTTCACGTCGACTGCTAGGGTTTTGAGGACAACTTCTGCCTTGCACAAGGGCGTGAATTTCTCACCTCCCACACCCTGTAATTCTATGTCGTTATCTTGGATGACGGTATTCGGCTTCAGGCAGCTCTTTTTGATGATGCTGCACTGCGCTCCGGTGCCGGCCTTCAGCGTCGACACTCCTCCGACTGCGTGAGGCGACGCGATATCGAAATCGCTTGCGGATGCGGTATGTGAAGGCAAGGTTACCTGAAATAGTTGCATCGTTCGCTTCGGATTTCTTTCCTTTCCCGGGTGAGATTCTCTTGCCTGTTTCCCGGTAAGAAGTGTGTTGAGGCTTAAAGTATCTAAGGTTCGCTGACCGGTATTTTCGCAGCTAGAGGACGTTTGATCAGAATCGGACGCCTTCCGCCTATCGGCAACGTCTTGCCGGGGCGGATTTTGCAACGATCTAATCGGGCGCTTTCCGCCTATCAGCAACGTCTTGCCGGGGCGGATCTCGCGTCGATCCGTGTTCATTCTCTTGTTTCCTCTTCGCCCACTTCCGACACTCTTTCCAAGTGTGACCCTTGAGTTTACAGTATGTGCAGACAACATGGACCTGGTTGATGGCCTTATTTTGTTGTGGTGCCGGTAGGCTGACGCGGCCCGACTTACGCCTGCAATCTCGTGCCATGTGCCCGACGTTACCACAGTTGTAACAGGTTTTTCCCCCTGCCGCTTGGCCCTGCATGGACCTCCTAGCGTTTTGGGGCTGTCCCGTTGTAGTCCCTTTTGGTTGCACCATTCTGCTAATTTCGATGGGACCAGCAACCGACTCATGAAGGGTTTCATAATTTCTTGATCGCACTAAGATCTGCACCTGGCCGTTCAGCCCGTTTTCGAAGTTTGCTTGTGCGCACTTGCGCGTGACGGTTTCGACCGTTTGCGCATCCCTTTCTGTGGGCACCAGCTCGCACAGTTTTTCCATGAGATCTACCATTATTTTTTCAACTCTCGTTGCGTACGTGGTGACGTCTTCTCCAGGGTTTTGCTTCAGGGAATTACTAAGATCTGCACCTGGCCGTTCAGTCCGTTTCCGAAATTTGCTTGTGCGCACTTGCGCGTGACGGTTTCGGCCGTTTGCGCATCCCTTTCTGTGGGTACCAGCTCGCACAATTTTTCCACGAGATCTGCTGTTATTTTTTCAACTCTCGTGTACGTGGTGACGTCTTCTCCCGGGTTTTGCTTCAGGGAATTGAACTCCATTTGTAGGGCAGCCAGCGATTTACGCTGCCCATACAGAGCCTCTAGTTCGTATTTTAATTCGTCTAGGGCGGTGATAGTTTTGTGCTTCAGTTCCCTAGAGGCTTTCCCATCAAGAGACTCGGTCGAGTCTCGCGCCAAGTACAGGCAACCGGCTGTACAGGGCGCAGCGCGCAGAGACTCTTTACTCGAGTCAACTCCCTATCCCCCAAAAAACACTTACGTGTAAAAAACTACGCCAAGTACAGGATTGCTGTGAATTCCTCTAACAAAAAGTATTGATATCATATTATTGAGGCCAAGTACATAAGTCACTACATGTTTTCCTATTATATGATCTAGCACTGGCCCATCATTTTAATTATATTTTCAATATTTCCTATAACGTTTTCGCTACTTTTTTATGTTACTACTGCTTCCCGTATTTAATTATGACTTAATGGTGATTTAATAATTAATAAAACTTTAGATGATTCCTTATCGAGTACTACTTGGCGGGTCCGTGCCAGGAATTCCAAAGTACATACTTTGCACGTGCTCATAGTATTCTAATGCTGTACGTTTGTTATTAGGCTTTTACCGTGATTATTTTTGACAAGTTATTGTTAATATGCTTTCAATAGAAAATTGGTACTGGTTTTGTACCTAATTTATATCAAGAAATGCACGGACCCGCCAAGTAGTACTATATACATAGGATATATGAAAAAAGTTTTAAACACTGAAATCTGTTAAACAAATATAAAATATAAATGCATTGCAATGTCACTAATCAGATAAATATATTGCGTTGTCGAAAATGTTAAATGCCATATAAATGTAATTTATAAATTCATTTTTCATGAGGATTTCTGGACAGGGTTAAGATCGTGGGATGTAGTAGTAATGTTAGAAACATGGGTAGATAAGAAAGGTTGGGGAGGAATAAAAGAGAAGTACAAGAAAGGTTTCAAGTGGGAGGTGCAGGAAGCCGAAAGGAGTAAAGGAAAAGGCAGAGCAAGGGGAGGCATGGTGATAGGGGTCAGGGAAGGTATAGAATTGGGAAGAATAGGGGAGTGCGAAGAGCAGGGGTGGTGGGAAAGAGAGATAAAGCTAGGAAAGGAGTGGTGGTGGATAGTTGGGATTTATGTAAACAAAGATATAGACAAGAAGATGGAGGTGTTGGAAAAGTGGCTGGAAAAAAGAGGGGATGAGTGTAGAGTGATTATAGGGGGGGATTTCAATGCTAGAACGGGAGGGGAAGGAGGTATGGTGTTAGTTAGGAGTCGGGAAGGCCCAGTGGCAGAAAGGGTGTCGAAGGACAGATGTATTAATAGGGAAGGGAAAAAATGGTGTAATTTAATAAATGAAAGAGGATGGGGATTTTTAAATGGGTGTGTGGAAGGGGACGAGTAGGGGAGTTGGACGTTCGTGGGAGAAAGAGGTTGCTCGGTGATATACTACATAGTGATGAGTGAAATGGTGAGAAATAGGGTACTGAGGATGGAAGTGGAAGGGAAGGTAGACTCTGATCATCTGCCGGTGGTGGTCTGGGTACGGGGAGAAGGAGGGAAGAGGCGCCATAAGGGGCAGAACAAAGGGGAGGGAATAGGCAGAGGCATCTGGACAGAAAGAGGGAAAGAGCTGTTTCAGGAAAAGGTAGGGATGTGAGAGTGGGGTGAGCGGAGCGTGGAGGAAGGGTGGGAGAGTTTGAGAGAGAAAATTGTAGAGGGGTTAAAGGAGACCGAGAAGCTGAAGAAGAAAGGAGGGAGGAGTGGATGGAGGGACGAGGAGTGTAGGGAAGGAAAGGAGACTTTAAAAGAGAAACTGGTGGAGTTCAA